>NC_140566.1:37131843-37134343 GCF_057381845.1 Rhamphochromis longiceps
GGGTGTCCGGAGCACCCCGAAACCCCCCCGTAGACACCACTTTCATCCCTCTACGACACTTACTTTCCCAGTTATTCCATTTTATTCCGTCAAATTCTGGCTATTACCCCCTAACCTATCCCTAAGCCTCCTGCAAAGGTACTCTGAACCATGCCATGTTGGGCACCTGCGGATGCGCCCGCACACGGGCAACGCAATGCCAGTGGAACCAGGCCCTCTGCACCTTCCTTTCTCCGACTGGGACCCTTTTGTCCCATCCTTTTTGGTCCGATTCGCCATATCTCCAGAACCGAAGAAGCCATCGGCGTGGCCTCTTCGCCACAGCGTCCGGCACCCACCAAAACCCCCACCTAGACACCAACATCAGCCCTCTACACCTCTTACTTTTTCAGTTATTCCACTTTTGTCCCATCCTCTCCTGGCTTTTTCCCCATAACCTATCATTTAAGCCTCATCATACCTGCCGTGGGCCACTGGAGGGAGACAAATCACCATGCACTAAAATTCAAATTTTGCACTGCAAACCTCACAGTGTGTGTGTGTGTGTGTGTGTGTGTGTGTGTGTGTGTGTGTGTGTGTGTGTGTGTGTGTGTGTGTGTGTGTGTGACAGACAGAGAGAGAGAGAGAGAGAGAGAGAGTGACACTTGCTGTGTATTTAAGAAACAAACGCTCAAAGAAACCAAACAGAATGACACAGGCAGAAAGACACTGTTTTATTTTGGTAACCAATGATGCATTTCTTCTCCCCTTGTACAGGGCCTTTTATGACAGGAACAGGAACCACAGAGCGTCAGCGGCAGACATCCAAGCTGCACAGGGCACACGCAGCACCAGGCAGAATTAATGACGTCCCTGATCCACAGCTCAAGCCCAGCCACCCGCTGCCTCCTCGCCGCCTCCTCCCGGGACCTTCAAGGACCACCCACCAGCCACTGGTACACATTCCAATCTTACACAATGGCCCCAGCATCACAGGGCATCTCCTGACATTAAAATCTATCCTGATTTCTGTTGTTTTTCCCTCATCTCTGAGCCGCTGAGTGTGAGTGTGTGTGTGTGTGTGTGTGTGTGTGTGTGTGTGTGTGTCTCTCTCTCTTTTACACAAAAAACACATGTCAGTTGTTAAGGAAAATGTTATAAAACACTTCTTCAGTAAAGACTCAGAGAAGAGAAACACACAGAACTTCTTGCTAGCAAGGGCAGCCTCCACTCTAAGAGACTCCAGTGAGAGAACTGCCCCGGTCTTTATTTTATACTCCATTGAGCGTGTGTGTGTGCGTGTGTGTGTGTGTGTGTGTGTGTGTGTGTGTGTGTGTGTGACAGAGAGACAGACAGAGAGAGAGAGAGAGAGACACTTGCTGTGGATTTAAAAATTTAAAAAAACACACAGAAAACCCAAAGAGAAAAAGAGGCACACAAGTCGATTTGTACCGCATTGAGTTGCAAAGCAGCTGACCAGCTTGTGTGTGTGTGTGTGTGTGTGTGTGTGTGTGTGTCTCTTTTACACAAAAAATACATGTGAGTGCACTTGCAACAACTTTTAATATGCAATGTACAGGACTTGCCAGCTAGGCGCCATCCTGTGGACCAAACATGCAATTGAAAGATGTTATTTTCGCCGGTATAACTCCTTCTGACACTTTGTACCGCATTGAGCCAGCAGAGGGAGCCCCCCTGGTTCAATCCCAGTTGCACAGCAGTTGTGACCAGCTTCTGTCTGTGTGCTTTGGTGTGTGTGTGTGTGTGTGTGTGTGTGTTGACAGAGAGAGAGAGAGAGAGAGAGAGACAGAGAGAGAGAGAGAGAGAGAGAGAGAGAGGGAGAGATACAAAGGAATGTAATTCAAATTTTGCACTTCAGACCTTACAGTGTGTGTGTGTGTGTGTGTGTGTGTGTGTGTGTGTGTGTGTGTGTGTGTGTGTCTGTCTTTTACACAAAAAATGCACTTGCAACAACTTTAATATGGAATGTACAGGACTTCCCAGCTAGGCGCCCTCCTGTGGACCAAACATGGAATTGAAAGATGTTATTTTCGCCGGTATAACTCCTTCAGACACTTTGTACCGCATTGAGCCAGCAGAGGGAGCCCCCCTGGTTCAATCCCAGTTGCACAGCAGTTGTGACCAGCTTCTGTCTGTGTGCTTTGGTGTGTGTGTGTGTGTGTGTGTGTGTGTGTGTGTGTGTGTGTGTGTGTGTGTGTGTGTGTTGACAGAGAGAGAGAGAGACAGAGAGAGAGAGAGACAGAGAGGGAGAGATACAAAGGAATGTAATTCAAATTTTGCACTTCAGACCTTACAGTGTGTGTGTGTGTGTGTGTGTGTGTGTGTGTGTGTGTGTGTGTGTGTGTGTGTGTGTCTGTCTGTCTGTCTTTTACACAAAAAATGCACTTGCAACAACTTTAATATGGAATGTACTGGACTTCCCAGCTAGGCGCCCTCCTGTGGACGACAGGTGCAATCCCAGTTGCACAGCACTTGACCAGCTTCTGTGTGTGTGTGTGTG
>NC_140566.1:37144343-37171843 GCF_057381845.1 Rhamphochromis longiceps
AACAGAATGACACAGGCAGAAAGACACTGTTTTATTTGTGGTAACCAATGATGCATTTCTTCTCCCCTTGTACAGGGCCTTTTATGACAGGAACAGGAACCACAGAGCGTCAGCGGCAGACATCCAAGCTGCACAGGGCACACGCAGCACCAGGCAGAATTAATGACGTCCCTGATCCACAGCTCAAGCCCAGCCACCCGCTGCCTCCTCGCCGCCTCCTCCCGGGACCTTCAAGGACCACCCACCAGCCACTGGTACACATTCCAATCTTACACAATGGCCCCAGCATCACAGGGCATCTCCTGACATTAAAATCTATCCTGATTTCTGTTGTTTTTCCCTCATCTCTGAGCCGCTGAGTGTGAGTGTGTGTGTGTGTGTGTGTGTGTGTCTCTCTCTCTTTTACACAAAAAACACATGTCAGTTGTTAAGGAAAATGTTATAAAACACTTCTTCAGTAAAGACTCAGAGAAGAGAAACACACAGAACTTCTTGCTAGCAAGGGCAGCCTCCACTCTAAGAGACTCCAGTGAGAGAACTGCCCCGGTCTTTATTTTATACTCCATTGAGCGTGTGTGTGTGTGTGTGTGTGTGTGTGTGTGTGTGTGTGTGTGTGTGTGTGGCGTCAGAGTGTGGCCCCATAAACAACTTCCCTTAACCTGCTGGTCTGGAGAGTCCAACAGTTCATCTATATGTAAAGAAGCACTTAAACTAAAACAGACATAGCTACGTTAATCCTACCGTAAAGCAATAAGACAAGGTACGAGCTCTCATGCTCCCAGGACGTGGGGGTGCATTCCTGGGGTGCACACATCCTGTCACTACACAATTAATTATATGCTTCTAAGTATACATGGTTAAACATTTCCTAATACAAATAACTACAAACAGCATCCTACCATAAGCAAACTTATATCACTAAAAGATTATACTGACTACTAAATACCATTTTCCATTGACATCAGTGCACTTGCAACAACTTTAATATGGAATGTACAGGACTTGCCAGCTAGGCGCCCTCCTGTGGACGACAGGTGCAATTGATTGTCAAAAGCAGATAACTAACACCTTCTGACACTTTGTACCGCATTGAGCCAGCAGAGGGAGCCCCCCTGGTTCAATCCCAGTTGCACAGCAGTTGTGACCAGCTTCTGTCTGTGTGCTTTGGTGTGTGTGTGTGTGTGTGTGTGTGTGTGTGTGTGTGTGTGTGTGTGTGTGTTGACAGAGAGAGAGAGAGAGACAGAGAGAGACAGAGGGAGAGATACAAAGGAATGTAATTCAAATTTTGCACTTCAGACCTTACAGTGTGTGTGTGTGTGTGTGTATGTGTGTGTGTGTGTGTGTGTGTGTGTTGACAGAGAGAGAGAGAGAGAGAGAGAGAGAGAGACAGAGTGAGAGAGAGGGAGAGATACAAAGGAATGTAATTCAAATTTTGCACTTCAGACCTTACAGTGTGAGTGTGTGTGTGTGTGTGTCTCTTTTACACAAAAAATGCACTTGCAACAACTTTAATATGGAATGTACTGGACTTCCCAGCTAGGCGCCCTCCTGTGGACGACAGGTGCAATCCCAGTTGCACAGCACTTGACCAGCTTCTGTGTGTGTGTGTGACAGACAGACAGACAGACAGAGAGGGAGATTCAAAGCATCAGGACCAGGAGATGACACAGTGCTCCAAAGGCCTGGTTCTGCTGCCTCCTCCTCCGCCCACCTGCTGCAGACGCTTCTGTGAAGGGAAACTGCTACATGTTATGTCACCGATCCCTGCCATGCTGCGTGTCTAACGACCCGGCAGGGCCTGCTGAGTACAGTGGTGGTGGACCCAGGCCCTCTGCACCTTCCTTTCTCCGATTGGGACCGTTTTGTCCCATCCTTTTTGGTCCGATTCGCCATATCTCCAGAACCGAAGAAGCCATCGGCGTGGCCTCTTCGCCACAGCGTCCGGCACCCACCAAAACCCCCACCTAGACACCAACCTAACCCCTAATTATTGCTAGTTATTTTAATTTTTACCTGTCGTCTTGTGTTCCAGTCGGTCGCAGCAGCAGTGTGTTACCAGTCGCCAATACTCTCCTCTTTAGTTTGAGAAGTCTCCTTTTGTATTAAATATGCTTTTCCAAAAACGTCTATCTTTGTGTACACGTTGAATGAATGTTAATGGGAGACCAGTTCTTTGGGGGGTTTTTTTGGGGTTTTTTTGTGGACAATCCTTGTCAGTGTTGGAGGAGGACTGTGAAGGACGACCGTTTTGCTCTCCCTGACATTTCGTATTAATGCTGGTCAAGAACAAAAATGAGAATGACACTGCTGGAAGTTATCACATCACTATAGTTTCTTTTAATAAGCACTTTTTAAAACTTTATATATTTATAATGCAAGGTAGCTAATGAGTAGACATACTGAGTTTGTGGGTCTCGTCTTTATGACATGTTTAAAAAAAAAAAAAAGAGAGAGAGAAAAAGATTTGACTGTTTGTCCTCAAACTTTCAGACTCTGCTTTTGTTTCCCCAGCCCCGATTTCTGAGTGAAGGTACGCGTTTCAGGATATTTCATTGAAATATTGCTCTAATATTTTCAGTTTAGTTCTGGCACAAGGCACACAACACAGACACACTGAGCTCGGCCTGAAGAAGGCGAAGGAACGCCGAAACGTCGCGAAGAGCTCAGTAGATGCGCGTAAACCCAAGATGGGCAATTTTTTGAACTGGGGCAGGGGTACCACCATCCTGTCCCACGGTGGAGAGTGCATCTCAAGGAACCGGCGATTGCTGGTTCCCTGATCTTTTTTCAACACCCTAACCCTTTACCACAGACGTGGAGTCAGGACCCGCTGTTCACTTTCAGTCAGTACACTGAAAATGTGTTTCATCAGACTAACCACAAATGTACGACAGTCAAGAACTTCTGCAGCTCTGAGCCAAGTTTCCTAAACACTCTGCAGTATGAGGAGGACGAGTTCTTTAGAAAACTGATAGCTGCAGAAGGACAAACCTCAACTCAAAAATCTTTAAAACGCCTTCATTCTTCTCATATGATTAATGAGAAGGAAAACGGGACACCACTGTCTTATAATTCCCCAGGAACAAACTCCTCTTTCTCTCATTTCAGACCTGTTTCAAATCATAAGCAGACACAACCAAAAACCGGCTCACCTAATCAAACCAAATCCTAACTTTAAGCCACTATCCAGTCCTGTCCCCCTTCTCTCCTCATACCGGTACCCACAGTTCAGACCCCACCTCAGGCCCCTTACTGCCTGAGGAGGGGTCTGAAGTATTTTCCAGCCTTATAAAGAAAGGGAAGACTGAAGTGGCAGACTGTCATGCAAAAAGCGAGCATCTCCTCCTTGCACTGCTTACAGTCAAATGACAAAATATGTGAACTCTTTTTAAACAGGAAAAAGGAAGAAATTGTACACCAGAGGGGGCAAGAAGGAGAAAACTTGAATATAAACTCAAAAGAAAAACCGCTGTTCCTTCCCTCCCCCAGAAGGCAGTAGAATATCATCATGTTAAATGCCACTTTTGGGGGGGGGGGGGTAAAATTACTTGACAAATATGTTTCTCTTTTTTGTTATTTCGTCCCTCTTTGTTACAGCTACAGGAGGACAATAAACAGAAGAAGGAGAGCGGCACCAAAGAGGCGAAAAAACGAAAGAGCGCACCACCTCCTGACACCACATCCACAAAGAAGTCCAAATGTACCTCCAGTGCTGAGGGGGACGACAAGGAGGTTTTTCTCCTCCCTGTTCGTGGGCGTGAGCGTTACGAGATGTTGAAGAAGATCAATGACGGTTTGGAGCTGCTTGACAAGGACAGCAAAAGCAAGTCAAAGGTCTCAGTGAAGCATGAGGTTCCCGTGCCCTCCAGTGGAAAGAGGCTGCTCCAGAGAGGAGAGAGGAGTGACAGCGACTAAGATGCCCATCACCTCAATTTCGAAAACAAATGTCACCTTTTTGTCTAAGCCTTTAGGATTATTTCAGGTTTTAAATGCCCATTTAAAAACCAAAATGCCATCCTGCCTCAGTTAAAACGGTTCCTGAAACTGTACTGCCTGATTAGTCACTGCACTGACATACTGTTGTGTTCAGTTATGTTTTTCTTTTCTTTTTAAAAAAAAAACAAAAAAAACAACAACCCTATGTTCCTAATTGGGTTAGAGCCGTTCAGCATGGTTTGAGTGAGATTAAGAATGATCCTTGTCATAACGAGTCACTGCCGTTTATTTAAATAAAGTTCAAAGCTAGGCTTGCAAAACTTGAATGGAATTTGCCTCTGATGTTGCTGTATTACTGTGCTACAGTCCTGTCGCACCATGTCATTTTTAAAAAAAGAAATGTATATATTTTGCATGATTGTCTGGGAAATGCAACCACCTCTGCGCAACCTTGATTCATATGCAATATGTAATCATGTTTGTGTAACATGAAAGAAAAAAGAGAAAAAATGATGATAAATGCAAAGACTGGTAACAGCGCTAAGAACCATAAAGCAAGAGAATTTTTAAAAAACTGTGAGAAATAAACTACACTGTAAAAAAAATAACCCTATTCAAATTAAAAAAAATGATGTCCAGTTGTCACATCCAAAATATTTGGCTTTATAGAATCCAAATTGAGTCACTTGATATGACCTGATACTTTTATGTTGATATAAACAATATTACTAGACTTGACTGAAACTTTAAATTTTGCATTGATCCAAATTGATTTTTTTACATAGAACCATATTTTAATTATTGAACCAAGCTAATATATTGAAATTTAACCAACCTAATGTATTCACATCGAACCAAATTAACATGAACTAATATGTTTGTGTTGAAGCCAGGTAATTGATTTACATATATTCAAACTATATTTTTTACATTTCATTTCAGTTCAAAAATGCTCTGCATTTCCTATAAAAAACAAGACAGTTGGCCAACCAATTGTTTCAAAATTATTTATTGTTCCAAACCATTTTAACTATAATCAATAGAGAGGATTAGTAATATACAGATTTAGTGCTACGGCAGAAATGATTAGAGAAATGTTTGTTTTATAAAACCTGCAATCTTTTGAAAACCAGTATAAAACCTGCAACCTGTCTAAAACTGGCATAAAACCATTATAAAAACTCTTTTTAAACCAATTTGCAAGTACTCAAAAATGTTTATATGTGCACTGTGCCTGTACAATGTAAAAAAAAAAAAAATCTACACATGTATCAATGAAATCAACTTAAATCTCCCTTTCAAATGGGTGTTCTTATAAATTTTGAATGTAGAATACCACTGCAGGCCAACCAAGCACACATGCACATGCATGTGCACATACACATGCACACATGCATGCAAACACACTACTGTGCAGTGTTAAGTTCACAATTAAGTTTGCGAATCTTAGAGGTCATCTTGTTAAAGTCAAGCTCCATCATAATCTTTTGAAGAGCCTCAAAGGTGAACCTGAATCCTCGTGGATATTCCATATTAAGAGCATAACAGAGTCCAAAGACCATTGCCACTCCAGCTGCCACAGAAGGCAACTCATTCAGGACTTCCACACCATCAATGATTATCCCGATGTCTCGAGGCTGATGTAGGAGGCTTGAGTTGTCCCTGAAGACGAAGAGTGCCATGGTGGTACTCTGCAGCTCTTCCTCAGCTTCATCTTTCTGGGATATCTTGAGGTAAAATATGGAACAAAATGTACAAGTGAAGAACTGAAGTCTGGCACACCTGATAAATCTTTGACCATAATAAACTACTATTTTGATAGTTGTTTGGTCACAGACTATTAGAACAATTATTTGACTAATCAGATTGTGAATTGCATAATCATTAAATTAAATCAATGGTGGAACATTTTCATAAATGTTCCACAAAGCCCAAGAAAAAAAAAAAGAAAACAATACAGAACCCTAAGATATTAACTTGATGAGTTGATTAATCGTTGCTGTCCTACATTAATCACTGCATTTAATAGCAGAGTTGTCAAATTTACATCAAGAGACTGCATCTCATGTAGAGACAGAACAGATATGGACATACCATGTATTCTTTTATCAAGTCCTCAACACATCAGCAAGGTGAATGAGAGGATAATGAGGGAGAGTCTAGATTATTATGAAATGTTTAAAAAGGATGTGCAGTGTAAATGCAAAATGATACCTGTTCAGATTAAATGAAAATGTATGCTTCAGCCATGGAATGGATGGAGCGATCTGTGGTTCTGAAAGCATACAGAAAAAAAAGAATAATGTTACTTCTCTATAAAACACATTACATAGAAAAACCAAGAAATACGTAACATGACATACCAAACAGTCTACAGACCAGCCATTAGCGACTAAGTTTGGCATAGGGTCAATTTTTTGCTGTTAAAATTAAAATTTCTTCAGAAAATGCACATTTTTCCGAGCTGCGCCTGAAAGTCAATTGAAGGAATTAGTCTTATGTCATTGATCTTATATGCTGGCTTGTTATTTCTGTCTCTAAATCATGCACATTAATAATTATCTTTTGCGCTCGGTGTACACACACATAACACACAGATATTTATATGAAGAGAGACAAACGTGCGCGCACAAACACAAGCTTGTGTCTAGAAACCGCGAGCTCACCAGAAAAATTCAAACGAAGCGGAGCACGGAGTTATACTATGAATGTTATGAACTATGAACTTATGCTAGCTAGCTTTATCCACCACCGATGCATCGTGGTAACGCTAGCTAGTTAGGCAAAAAGCCGTTTTTTACCAGTATACTAACTTGTATTCCCGACTGTGATGGTCGGTTTCTGGTAACCAGTTCTAACGTTGCGCAGGATAGCTAGCTAGCTTATAGCTAGCAGCTACAATCATGCAAAAATTAGGGGTGGCTGTCGACCCAGCTTAAATGGGGTTATTTTCTGCGATTTTGGCAATACAAATTATAAAAGCTTTTGTAACACACTTGGCTTTACTTACGTTTATTTTCAGATGAAATTAATCAAAGATGTGACATGATGTTTCCAGCAGCCATGCAGAATAAAAATGGGTCCCGGTCTATTTCTGGTGGGCGTGTTCAAGTGCAAATCACTTTGACTCAAATTAAAGATATTATCTGTTCAGCATGAAAAGAAATATATGTTTTGAGAGAAATCAAAAACTTTGCGTTGCGATGTTCACAATCCTGTACTGACACTATGGGCACATTTTTAGAAATCTATTTAATTCCACAGAAAGGTTAGCCACTTTAGTGTTTCACTTGTGACCTATTTATAGCTCACTGAAGATGGTTTTAAAATGCAACAATGTTCGGAGATAGAGAGAAAAAAAAAAAAGAACTTTGGTGCAGGTGCAGGTGCAGGTGCAGTCTTTATGTAGCTTTCTGGTGACCTTAAAAGAACCTTTACGAAGCCCGTTGACAGGCCTTTAATCGAATGATCGGTTGGTTGATTGATAACAGAAAAAAATGACACATAAGATGGACATAAAGGACTGAAAACACCAAGAGCAAAATATTGCATCGCACTCATTTATGTAGTTTATTTTTAGATTAGATAATTTTGCAAAATAACGCAGCAAAATAAATAATAAGAGCCGGGATGTGCAGACTATTTAGCACTGAAAAAACTCCGTCCATGTGAACAGAATCAGGTGTTACCTTACCTGTTGATTAAATATCAAGACTATTTAGCAATAAGCTTACTTTAAAGGCTCGTAATAGGTGAACTGTCTTGGTATAGTTGAGTCACGCAGAGTTCATGGTCCATGTTGTGTTACTTGTTGTTTGTGTGTGTGTGTGTCACCCGATGACCCCTGGCGCCGGAGCGTCTAGACTACATTAGAGATGTGTCACAGCAAAGAGCCGCACCTGCGCTCAAAGAGAGCACATACATAGAGGTGAGGTATGAGGATAAATGGATAGATGCGGTCCTTTTTCGAAGCTGAGCGCACAGTTGTATTTCCTGCACAATCACACACGAAGTGAGGCTGTGTTTATGCCGGTTATACCATGAATATACACCCTGCAGGCACCACTTGTTTGTCAAACTGTTTATGAAGCAAAAGTCACATTTCTGTTTATTTACAAAGCAAAAAGAAGGGGGGGAAAGAGGCGTAGGAGGGGGTGGAGCGTGCGCACTAGCATACCGGCGACGGCTGTTTCCTTTCACTAAAAGGAAAAAAATAATAAAATGTGTACTTCACGTTACGGTTGAAACTGGGGGGTTTTTTTGTGTTTTTTTAATTTTTATTTTATAGAAACAATTTTTGCTCATAACCAATTGACAGGGGATTTCTTAAAATCACCCCGCAGTTCTTCAGCTGAGACACCTGAGTTAGAAAACACAAACACTGCAGCTGTCTTTAACTCGCGAGGGCAGTCATGGACGCAAGACCTGCGTCTCATCACTGTGTGCGTGCTTTATTTATACTTCTCTGTGTGTCTGTGTGTGTGTGTGTGTGTGTACAAATACAACAGAGTTATTCTAAGAATTCAGAGCTGAGGTTCCCCTTTTTCTAAATCTGCATGTTCTTACAGTAAGAGGAAGCTGTAAGTTGTTTATCATACAAGAGTTTCATGTCAAAAGTCACGTAGACATTTGCTTAGTGATAAATATTGTGTAAAGTGATAAATATTTTTTTGAAAACAAATTCTTTGAAGAAGTGTCCCTCACATCTTCCCACCTGCTTTCACTGCATAACAGCCCACCCTAGTGAGACAAGACCGAGTAAAAGAGCCTGAAAGGAGTTCAGAAGTGCCCTCAAGCACCAATTTTGCCCGCAGGCACCGCAAGATCCTTTGTTTTTCACAAAGATAACTGCTAGACTCCACGTACAGTGGTGAAGATGAAAATTTGCCACAGACCACAGCCACAGTCACGGTGTGACAAATAAAGCCAATAATTATTTCCCAGTTTGTTTGTTTTGTCATCAAATTGAGAAAATGTGTGTTTAATGAACTATTTGTACAATATAACATATATCAATAGGAGTACAAAAGGTCACAAAGGTCAAATAGTATTCTCAAGTGTAAGCTCAGTAATGGTCAAAATATTGCGTTTTTGTGACTGAAACTCATTCATGCATTTGTGTCATCACGCTTAGATTACTGTAATTCCCTGTTTACTAGCTTGGATAAATCATCTCTCTCTCGCCTCCAGACAATACAAAACGCAGCAGCC
This sequence comes from Rhamphochromis longiceps, assembly GCF_057381845.1. Lineage (NCBI taxonomy): Eukaryota > Metazoa > Chordata > Actinopteri > Cichliformes > Cichlidae > Rhamphochromis > Rhamphochromis longiceps. Next base: position 37,153,491 of record NC_140566.1, read on the forward strand.
AGACTACTAACTCGCTCTACCAAGCGTGTTCACATCACTCCCATCTTATATTCTTTACATTGGCTCCCAATAGAGTTTAGAATTCGCTTTAAAATTCTTGTTTAAACATACAGAGCACTAAACGGCTCCAGATTACTTATCCAAGCTTCTTTTAAAATACACTGCTGCTCGTCATCTCCGCTCACAGACTCAGAGTCTCTTAGTTGTTCCCCGTACACGACTGAAGACAAAAGGGGACAGAGCCTTTCAGTCTGTTGCACCAAGGCTGTGGAACAGTTTACCACTACCACTACGTTTGCTTGACTCTGTGGATTCTTTTAAAAAACAGTTAAAAACTCTTCTGTTCAAACAAGCCTTTTGTTGATCTACATTTTATATTTTTTACACTAATTACATTTGATCTTTTACATTGTATATAATGTCTATTGATTTTATTGTTTATTTTAATATTTGTGTACAGCGCTTTGTGAATGTCTGTCTGTGAAAAGCGCTTAATAAATAAAGTTTACTTACTTACTTACTTACTTACTGAGCCTGCAGTTCAGAAATTTAACCATTAGATGGAGTCATTGCCAAAGCAATGTCACTTTGAATTGGAGCATCACTGGGCTGACACTCACATTACAGAGGCAGACCAAAACACACACGATTAAAATAATGTATATAAACGTGGAGAGAGATAGAGGAGAAAAAAGCAACAAACTCCACATACAACATCCAAGTTGGAAAAAGCTGGGGAGTAGTCAGTGGTATCACATGTCCCCCCAAAGTCTGTTTTCAAGCATATCTAAATAGGCTTGTGACAGGGCCATTCTGTGTCATTCTGATCAATCCTGCAGTGCTGACTCAGTTGGCAGATGTGTGGTTGTTCTCACTATGCTACTCCCACAGGCCTCCCCTCTCCTCTTCCTCCTCCTCGTTGCCATTCCCTGATGAGTTGCATCCACAGGAATCTTGATCAGAGCGCCAGGGATTGGTCTTTTGAAGCTCTCAGGGTCCCCCTGTGATTTTACTTAGTTCTTCTTTCCCTGCTCTTCCTTTGGTTAATATGTTGAGGTTTGACACATCTCCAGCCCTTCTTGTTTTTGTGCTTGAAGTAGTCCAGGGAGGCACAGAGTCCTCGTGGAAACTTTTGATGTCCATCTCAGAGTGATGACATTGTACAAAGCTTTCCTTTCGTCTTGTTTTCTATAGGGTCATGCTGCTTATGCACAATGCAACCACCAAAAGGCAGCACTTGGCTGGATCTATATAAATTGCTAGAAAAACAGCAATACATGCTTCATGTTGTAAGTTGACAGTCCATGTTGATGCTGAATAGTGGCCTTAATGTGTAGATTATATAATTACTTAACTGAAATGTCCACTACAGGTTTATGTAGTTAGAGTTGGCAATCTTTCTTACAGAACATTTACTATGACTGATGTTAGTAGTCCTGTGTTTGTCCGTTATATGTCGTATGTAGCACCAGGGTCTCAGAGGAACGCTGTCTCACTTCACTCTGTACTGTAACACTATACATGGTTGAAATTAAAATAAAAGCCACTTGAATTGCCTTGTTACCTGAGATTACAGTTTACAGTTAAGCAACATATTCATTTGTAATTTATGGACCTTTTTTTTTATACAGTAGTGATCATGTTTTGAATGTTGATTCCAAGACAGCTTTTGTCTGTTTGGCTTTTTGTAATTTTAATTGTCTTTCCAATTTGCCAGAACACTTCTCCACAATCACTGTCCACATACCCAGGCCCTCTGCACCTTCCTTTCTCCGATTGGGACCGTTTTGTCCCATCCTTTTTGGTCCGATTCGCCATATCTCCAGAACCGAAGAAGCCATCGGCGTGGCCTCTTCGCCACAGCGTCCGGCACCCACCAAAACCCCCACCTAGACACCAACCTAACCCCTAATTATTGCTAGTTATTTTAATTGTTTCCCCAGCCCCGATTTCTGAGTGAAGGTACGCGTTTCAGGATATTTCATTGAAATATTGCTCTAATATTTTCAGTTTAGTTCTGGCACAAGGCACACAACACAGACACACTGAGCTCGGCCTGAAGAAGGCGAAGGAACGCCGAAACGTCGCGAAGAGCTCAGTAGATGCGCGTAAACCCAAGATGGGCAATTTTTTTGAACTGGGGCAGGGGTACCACCATCCTGTCCCACGGTGGAGAGTGCATCTCAAGGAACCGGCGATTGCTGGTTCCCTGATCTTTTTTCAACACCCTAACCCTTTACCACAGACGTGGAGTCAGGACCCGCTGTTCACTTTCAGTCAGTACACTGAAAATGAGTTTCATCAGACTAACCACAAATGTACGACAGTCAAGAACTTCTGCAGCTCTGAGCCAAGTTTCCTAAACAGTCTGCAGTATGAGGAGGACGAGGGATTATCTTCCACAACCTAACAGTGTACAGTGACTGATCAGGCAGTACAGTTTTAGGAACCTTTTTAACTGAGGCAGGATGGCATTTTGGTTTTTAATCAGAATCTACCCTTCAGCCAGAATTCATTTAAAGAGCTGTGGGAACATCTACCTGTGACTGAATCTCTGTCCGTCAGTTTGGACACTACCTCAACCGTGAACAGCATTGTTTTTATACTTGGATCTGTTGTGCCAAAGTAGGTAGTTTCCCCTGTGCTGGGAGCACGCAGGAAGTACTGATGTTTTCATTTTGTGAAAAAGTGAAAAATTAGTATCGTTACATTACCATTCAGTTTGAGGGTTACAACAGAAAATTATGTTATATATATATATATATATATATATATATATATATATATATATATATATATATATATATATATATATATATATATATATTATTATATATAAAATTATATATTTATTGGAAAAGCCGACGTAGGACAGTTTTCCAATTTCATTGTACTACTGTACTATGTATGACTGTGAAATGACAATAAAGAGTTATCTTATCTTTTCTCATCTCACGGGGTATCAGATGGGATTATTTTAATAAAACATTAACATTTTGGCTGATAACTATTTTTATTCTCCTGTAACTTTACTCTAAAAAGAGCTAAATCCTCTAAAGTTTCAGGAGTAATGCGTCATAATAAGAAGTGTTTGTGAATGAAAAATCAGCAATGTGGGATACTGTTTGTCCGTGATTTACACAGGGGGAACAAATTGTGGCAGGATCAGCCTGATATTATTTGTATCCCACTATAACTTCGTTGTATAAAGAGCTAACATCTCAAAAATGTCAGGAGTAGTTAGTCATTATGAGAAGTGTTTGTAAACTAAAAATCAACAATGTGGGATACTGTTTGTCCGTGATTTGGACAGTCCAGCGTGTGCTCCGGACGCAGGGGAAACAAATTCTGTCGGGGATACCTAGTTTGGCAGGACACCTGTCCGAGTATCAGGTGAACTGAACTTATGGTAAGAAGTTATGACCTGCAGTCTATCTGGGTCAGATATAAACCAATTTTAGGTAGAGTTTATTTTTGTTATGCTGACTTTTTACAGTCAGTTACAATACCTAGCTAGCATGATGGAGTTTCCATACAGCTGGGCGGGTGCTTTGATGTTACTGATACCATAGTGAACTGTATTTTATTCATAAGGTTAGTTAGTAGAGTTGCCTGTAAAAAAGACGGAATCAACCCTCATTCAGAGAAAATATCACGCGTTTTGTATTAAGGTGAAAAGGAACACAGTTTGTCCCGGACTTCAGCTAGAATGGAAAAAAAGACACAAAGCTAGATTTATTCTGTCTTTACGCTGTCAGCTGCCTCTTCTCCTCTCATTCTCCCCCCTCTCGCTCCTGTTGCTACTTCAACGGCTTTTCTCGTGTTTATTTATCGCCCACTTTGCGCCAGAAAGAAGAAACCAGCGGATGTCGCGCTAAACAAGAGCAGCACGTTTAAGCTTGATCAGCTGCTGTTAGAATTTGGAATTTGATATTACTTTCTAGTATCAGCTGATGTTTGCTGGAGCCACAGCTGTAAAAGCTGCTGCTCATGATGGTTTGTATATCTGGTGAGAGGGAAACATGAAGATGAATCCAGGAGATGTCCTTACTGAATCATCAGAGCTGGACAGGTGATGGAGAAAGGTTTACCTTTTAGGTGACAGGAATGAGTTGAAGGAAAGTTATGAGCTGTTTCTGAGAGACAAATAACACCATTATTATGTTGCCAAATGATGTTATAACACCATAACATCATTTGGCACACTGACTTCTGAGGACATTTTAAATGGCACTCGCCATCAGAAAGGTTGCCTACCCCTGGTCTAGAAGAACAAAGTAAACTTCGGGAGAACGGACCAGTTAGTTTTAACAGCTCTTAAAGTAACATGAGAAACATTTTTCACCAAGAAATTCAGTTCAGTGGGTGGGTCAATGGGTCGTTCAGTGGGTCGTTTAGTGGGTTGTTCAGTAAGTGGGAAAAGTGGGCCTTTCATTTTGTCATTCAGTAGGCAAAAGGGGGTGGGGTGGGGGTGGATTCCTATTCCCACATATGTAACAAACTTGATTCAAACACTCAAAGTTAAACAAAAGAAGTTCTCATCACCTTAATATGTTCAAGTGCATAGTGTGGAGGACGTACTAAGGCCTCGAGGCACTCAGATGTAAAACCCAATATTGGTGAGGGTTTTTTAAATTTGTAAATTGGTGAGATTTGACCCGGCAACGACAGGAAGGTTACATACACAGCAAATGTCTTACACACACACACAACCAGACAGGCATGCACACAGAATGCTTAACAGTTAAAACTGAAATGCATGAACCCATCTCTCTTTGGCATGTTTATAATGCTTTTCCACAATGAGAGAGAAAGCAAAAAGAGACAGGAGCCAAAACCATCAGGTGGTGTACAGTACTGAAAAAGAACAACAGAAGGAGTATTTTCAGCGTGTGTTATTACGAGTGTTAAATGGGAATACTCTCAGTGGTGCCTCTGTAGAAGGTGCTCATAACCACACACAGGCACACACACATGATTAAACAATAAATGAAAAAAAACACACTAAAAGAGTTCAGAAGTGAGAAATCTATGAGCTGAATGTTCATAAACTGTTCATACATACAGTTATAGGTACATGAACATTTACCTATAACTGTAACTTGTGTTTCAGTGCTGCAGCCTATGACCTGCTTGACTTCCAGGTGTGAGAACCTGCAAATGTCCAGAGTCAGGAGAGACTGGGGGACCCACTTTAGCAGGGTCATCTGTGTTGGCTTTGGGACCCTTGATGATACAGGGGGACACAGTCACAAGCGCCTAAGGAAGAGTATGAGCAGGAACCAGCACCAGCTGAGAGATGGCCAATATGTAGACAGACTGTTCCCTCTTTGTGAAGGACTGATAGAAAAGTTTAATATATATATATATATATATATATATATATATATATATATATATATATATATATATATATATATATATATATATATATATATGAATACCGATGAATGTGTGTTGTTGCTATACAGCCTGGTTATATGTGCCCCTTTTTTTACTTTGAGCACCACCTTCTTTAAAGACTGCTGCACAGCAATAGCCGGCTTTAATTTTTACAATTTGTATATATATATATATATATATATATATATATATATATATATATATATATATATACACACACACACACAAAGTAACACTCGGGAGAATGGACTAGTTAGTTTTAACAGCTCTTAAAGTAACATGAGAAACATTTTTCACCAAGAAATTCAGTTCAGTGGGTGGGTCAATGGGTCGTTCAGTGGGTCGTTTAGTGGGTTGTTCAGTAGGTGATAAAAGTGGGCCTGTCATTTTGTCATTCAGTGGGCAAAAGGGGATGGGGAAGCATACAGCTACAAGGACATAAATGTAGCCAACTTGTGATATGCTATTGCCACTCTGTTTCCGCAGGACACTGAGAGAGAGAAAGACGACAACAGAAGACAACGGTTCAATTTTAATGTAAGTACTGTTTGTTGGGCTTTTAAGTGGTTGAACATGTAAAACTTGCATGTGCCATTCTCCTCATTTTTAAAATTTAAAACTTGTTTTAAAACTTTTTTTTCTTTAAGTTTTTTTTGGGGGGGTGGGATGGAAGCAAAGTTTGTGTGTGGATGTATTGTTGTTGTTCTTTGTTTGTTTTCTCATACTATCAAAATAAACTAAATTGATATGCAGTTTTTCTCTCTCACTTTCTGCCTCTCACTCTTTGTATTTACAGTGCAAACAAGATGGAGAGAAACGTTGTCTACTGCCTGCTTTGTAAAAAGCCGCAACAGTCCATTCGCACACACCTGAGCAGAGTGTGCCTGAAAGACTGCACACCACAGAAATGTGAGGAAGAAGCTTCCAGAGCCATTGCTTCACAGAAGCTGTTTTCTAATGAAGGTAGAGTGTGGAACTTCTCAGAGCTCCAGGAGTACTGCAAGGATGAAGAATCTTGCATTAAACTCTGCACTCGCCTTCAAACACGTGGATTTATCATCACGAACAGTCCCCAAGCGTTTTCGACAGTCGTGCCAACAGCGAGGTATGATGACCTTATTGCCACTTCCACATATTGGATGACACATACAAACTTTCAATAATGTCTTACCTCTGTCACATTTGCAATAGGTCTGATAAGAAGGAAATTCTTGCCGTGGCCAAGAAGGATATTGAATATTTCCACACAAGACTTTCTGGCGGTGATTGCATCCCCACATTTGCAATGACTACCTTCAGACAGTACTGCGAGGCCATCCTGATTTTACAACATGGACTGACAGCAAATGCTGTTCAAGAACTTTGTGTAAGTGCACCACCAACAACAAAAGTGCACTAAGTGAAATGACAGCTGATGTAAGTCTGTATTTCTTTAAGCTCCAACACCTTTTTTTTTACATACACAGGTAGAGGACTGGATGGCGCGGAAAGCAGTAGCTGATGGTGTTGAGCTGAGTGGTAACTTGAAGATAACCAGCCAGGAAGAACAAGTAAGTCATTCATTCTCAGCAGCGACTCTCTTCTTGCTCTATAGGCACCTTGTGAATTGATTTTATGAGATATTTAACATTGATTCCTTTTTTTCTCTGCAGTTGTTGGACTGCTATTTTAGGAACATCCGTCCAGTGTCCTTGGAAAATCAAATTGCTGGCAGCGATGACAGGGGCAAGTTCTTCCTAGGAGAATGTGGGGTCCCACTGTCCAACCCATCATTAGATGTAAAACGCCTGAGAGCGAGGTGAGTGCTTGACCTAACTGGATCAATAGCATATTAAGAAAGATTTGTTTCTTTGATCTGACAGAGAAACCCTAACCCTGGACTCATAACAGTCAGCCACATATGTTGCTGTATGTCAGAGATGTTCGCCCCTTGTATTTTGGCTTTTTCATCTCTCTGGGCTCTCTAATTAATTTGCATGCATTAAAAACCACAGATACCTGAGCACTGAACCTGGGGATGCTATGGCTGAGTCAGCATCAAGCTCAGTAGGAGGACTACCGACACCAGGACAGGCCAGGTACACTTTTTTTTAAAAAATATCACACACTACCACAAGTCAACCTGTGTTACACGTTTCCACATTTAAAAACTTTTGATGGATTTGATGCATCCCCTCCTCTACACCTTTCATGTAGCACATCATCTACGCACCTGCCACTCCAAGAATGGGATGCCTTCCTCCAGGCCTTCCCGGTCACCCTGAATGGAGAGCCACCATCCAAACGGCAGTGTGTACAGGCTGGCTTTCCACAGCACAGACACCACTACAAGAAATGGAGGGATATTCAGCTGAAGAAAAGAGTTGGGTACATTCTCGGTAAGGCCTGGGCATGTCATGTTAATGGAGCTGCTTCTGTTGCATTGCTTTGTTTGTTTTGTATGTATTTCAGAATGAAAATACTTTAATAATCTCTAAGAAAATTATGTGGGTTACACTTGTGTAGAGACAATAGCAGTAACAGTCTGAACTAATTAAATAATACAATACATGTAAGTATAACCCACTCAATGTTGTACACCCAAATATACACAGATAGCTCAATTATAAATATAAGGAATATTTTAAGGTACAAATACGTGATTGACTAAAATGCATATGGTTGATTTTTCATTTTTAAGCCGCAATAATCACTTGCATTATTTCTTGTACGTCGCTTTGTGACCACTTCATTTAGGTCAGTCAGTTGGCAGAAGAGGAAACCCACCTCAGCCTGCACGTGTGCAGATGGCTTTGGACAAGGAGAAATGGCACACCAACAAGCCCACTGTCAATGCCATCTTGCAGGCCTGGGTTGTTCCGCAGCCCAGTATACAAGACAACCAGTCCCTCATGTCTTCGATTGCAGAGCAGAAGTGGAAGGGCCTGGCTTTGCAAGACTTCGGGGAACGGAAGGGCAAAGGTAAAATGCACACAACATTTAGACAAATTGCAAGTGAACGTTTCTAAGAGCCCTGTCATGACCGATGGTATCTTTCAACTTACAGGTGTGATCGCACTTATGCCTTTCCACAAAGGGGATATAGTGTGCGATTACCACGGGACATATATCACTGAAGCAGAAGGGAAACGGAGGCCCCAGTCGGGGTATCTGTTCTTCTTCAGGGACGAGTGTGACCGAGGGATGTGCATCGATGCCACTGCATTCCCCTGTGCCTGTCATCCCGACATTGACACCTATGGGAGGCGAATGAACCATTCCCGAAAAAATCCAAACATCAAGCCCCAGAAGTTTACAATGAACTTCCCTGCAGGACCTCAGGAGACAATACTTTTCATTGCCCTGAAGGACATCGCAGTTGGTGAGGAGGTGTTATGGGACTACGGAGTAACTCGGAAATCTTATGGTGGTGAAGGGGAAGACTTGGAGTGGCTGGACAGCTGACTTTCATTTTATCTGTTCTTTTCCTATTCTCTTTGCATGGGCTTTTTTATGTAGTGATTTTATTCTTAAAAAACACAGCTGTTTTTACATTGTCTTGCATGTAATTTAAATGTGGTTTGAGGGTTTTTTGTTTTGTTTTGTTTTGTTTTAATTTACGTATTGAAATAAAGTGTCATGTTTCCAAATTTCACTCTGCTTCATATTGTATTATTTACGTTCACTGTTTCGTGTTTTATTGTGAAAGTCTTGTGTTTCCATGTTCAGGTGTCTGGTTTTGCTTCCACTGTGGCTCCATTTTAATTTCTCATTTGTGTTCCCCGCGTCTTGATGCCTCCTGAAGAGCATGATGATTAACATAGCCAAGGTGATTATGAAACACGTCAGGTTTACAGATGAATAATAACAATAATAATAATAAATGTGAGATACTAGCTCTACATGAGTGTCTCCTGCAGTTAATATGTAATACACAGATGAAAGATGAGGTGAGATATCTAGGCATTATCTCTTGTCATTTGAAAGATTAACTACTAACAGAAAATAAGAATATCTCAATAATAGACTTAGAATTTTCTATCCTAAGCCAATTTTAAACAGGTGCCTGCAGATTCTTTGGGAGAATTTGGACAGTCTGTCTGACATCTGCATTGACTCATATTTGTTTAACAGCCCGGGTCTGCGCTCAGGTGTCGCACTTTGGATAAATAAGATAAATAAGGAGACCAAGGCCCTGTACAGGCTCTTGGTAAATGCATTGAGGAAATTAATGACTGGTTGTGCCACAATTTTCTCCAGCTAAACAAAAACAAAACTGAGGTAATAGTCTTTGGCGCCAAAGAAAAACGATTACAGGTCACCAGAGAACTTCAATCTATACATCTAAAAACCACAAACCAGGCGAGAAATTTGGGTGTAGTGATGGATGCAGACCTAAACTTGAAAAAGAAAAGAAAAACACATTAAGACAATAACAAAGTCAGCTTACTATCACCTCAAGAATATTTCAAGGATAAAAGATCTGATGTCTCAACAGGACCTGGAAAAACTAGTCCATGCATTCATCTTTAGTAGGCTTGATTACTGTAACAGCATCTTTACAGGTCTACCTAAAAAATCAGTCAGACAACTACAGCTCATTCAGAACTCTGCTGCTCGAGTCCTCACTAAGACCAAAAAAGTGGACCACATCAGTCCAGCTCTGAGGTCTTTACACTGGCTGCCTGTCCGTCAGAGGATAGACTTTAAAGTTCTGATGCTGATCTGTTTTGATTTTATATACTGTTTTGTTTGTTTGTTTGTTAATTAGTTAGTTTGTTTCTTTGCTTGTTTTAATCTATTTTAAATCATGCTTTTTATTTGTTTTTGTTTCTAATGTCTCTGTAAAGCACTTTGAATCACCTTGTTGTTGAATTGTGCTATACAAATAAATTTGCCTTGCCTTGCCTTGAGGAACTGCCCCGGTCTTTATTTATAATTCAGTGAGCGTTTGTTCCTTAGATTGGAATGTGGAGGTGTGTGTGTGTGTGACAGACAGACAGAGAGAGAGAGAGAGAGAGAGAGAGAGAGAGAGAGAGAGTGTGACACTTGCTGTGTATTTAAAAAACAAACGCTCAAACAAACCAAAGAGAAAAAGCTTACATGTTTTCAGTTTTCAGTTTTATTTGTCATATGCAAGTTAGCACAGGGTCAACATTGCAATGAAATGTGTTTGACGAGCAGCAGTCACTCAGCAGCTTGATACAGTAGGAGAAAATATAGGAAAATAAAATAATAAGAAAATAGAAAAATAATAAGGAGCAAAATATTAGAGAGACATGGTAAAAGAGAAAAGATGACTAAATATATATGTATCTATAAATATATGTACACTAGTGATTAAATAAGAAAATCTTGAAAAGAAATATGACGGGAGGGCAGATGGGATATTGCACAGGAATGAGCAGCAGAAAATTACAGTATTGCACTTTTAAATATAAATATCAATGACAATAAAGTGGAGTGACCAGTGCGGATTAAACATTACATGTATTATGAAACAGATGGTTTGGCGACAGTGGTCCAGGTAAATGCTACATGGACACCTGATCAGAGGACAAGGGCTTAAAAGGTGTCTGTGTGTCTGTATGTTTATATAATTGTACATATGGAGGAAAAATTTCCTAAAACCATACTTGAAATCATAACTAATGCACTTTATAAAATAAATACCTAAAGGTTTTTCAGAAATTATTACATAGAATAACATTTGGGACGTTCAGTGGGTGTCGTTCACTGGCTCATTCAGTCAGTGTCGTTGAGTGGGTGTCGTTCACTGGCTCATTCAATGAGTCGTTCAATGGCTCATTCAGTGAGTGTCGTTCAGTGGGTGTCGTTCACTGGCTCATGCAGTCAGTGTCTGTTAAGAAATATAGTCTAAAACACTTCTTCAGTAAAGACTCAGAGAAGAGAAACTTCTTGCTAGCAAAAGTGCAGTCTCCAGAACTGAGAATAAGACAAGGTACGACCTCTCTCATGCTCCTAGGATGTGGGGGTGAACACCCTAAAATGTTACAGACCTCCTAGGATGAGACATTCTTTCAATATGCCACCAACTATATACTTGTATATTTATTATTTATATATTTACCATATACTTCTACACACAAATGATTACATGCAGCATTCTACCATATGCAAACTTATATCATTAGCACTTAGACCCCCGGAGAGCAGTCATTTTGGTTTTCTACCTTAGACCCCTGCGGAGTCATCATTTTGCGTTTCTACCTTTAAAAGCCGGAGAGCAGTCAGTCAAATGCTGGAGTCGTTCATATGTATATTAGGTCGTTACCTAGGAATTCTGGAGGGAGGGGAGTGGGGGTGAGTGATTGAGGGGGTGGGGGAGTGGAGTGTTTCAGTTTGCCATCTTAGGGAGAAATCAACACATGTCCTTTGTATGTCCTTTGTTGCTGACATTTATTGATGAAAACAGTACAAAAAACCAACCATTTGTACACATATTTACAAATAATGATAAAAAGTGAGTGAGTACATTTCAACATGCATGTGTTGATTTCTCCCTAAGATGGCAAACTGAAACACTGAAACACTCCACTCCCCCACCCCCTCAATCACTCAGTGAGTGATTGAGGGGGTGGGGGAGCTGCTAAAAGCGGTGAGCTTCCTTTTGTGTTTCATCTTGATGCATTCTCAATCATCCAGGGAAACAAATCTCCAAAAGTCACCAACTTGGAGTGTTTCAGTTTGCCATCTTAGGGAGAAATCAACACACATGGGTGTATGTCCTTTGTTGCTGACATTTATTGATAAAAACAGTACAAAAAACCAACCATTTGTACACATATTTACAAATGGCCTGCTGAGTGGTACATGGAGCAAGTTTTGGGTGGCTTGCGACCTAAAATCCAAGTACACAGATGCAAAAAAAATCAGGCCACTGTGCGATGTGTTCACTGCTACAGGTACACATGTGGTAAATGCAGACGACAGATACCGTGGCAGTGCCAGGATTGTGAGTGATTGCTGAAAATGTTGAAATGTACTCACTCACTTTTTATCATTATTTGTAAATATGTGTACAAATGGTTGGTTTTTTGTACTGTTTTCATCAATAAATGTCAGCAACAAAGGACATACAAAGGACATGTGTTGATTTCTCCCTAAGATGGCAAACTGAAACACTCCACTCCCCCACCCCCTCAATCACTCACCCCCACTCCCCTCCCTCCAGAATTCCTAGGTAACGACCTAATATACATATGAACGACTCCAGCATTTGACTGACTGCTCTCCGGCTTTTAAAGGTAGAAACGCAAAATGATGACTCCGCGGTCAATTTAGCCAATTTAGCTTCCACTTCCACCATTTGACTGCTCTCGGGTTTTATAGGTAGAAAGGTAGAAGCCTGGGAATGCTAGTGTTAAAAGATTATACTGACTACTAAGCACAATTTTCCTAATAACAGTGTTGTTGAGTGGGTGTCGTTCACTGGCTCATTCAGTCAGTGTCGTTGAGTGGGTTATTCAGTGAGTGTCGTTCAGGGGGTGTCGTTCACTGGCTCATTCACTGAACGACATTCATTTCCTATGGCGGCAACTTTTGACTGGACCCTATATAAGGGGAGGAGTGCTCAGCTCAGTCATTCATGCCCTGAAACTCAGAGGAGCAGTGTCTCTGGATTTATGACCACAGCGTCTTGGTTAACTAAGACACACAACTTTTCTTTTTTTATCTGCTGTCTTGAAAGACTGTATTTACAATACAGGTAATATTTTTGGCATATTCTTAACTGTTGCAAATTGCTCTTTCCTGTTCTTTACTTACTTGATTTTAATGTGTTTTACTTACATGATTACACTTTTTTTGTCTTTCCTGGTTTAACAGTTTTTCAGTTACATTGTTTCACTTCTTTTTTACTTACCTGATTATACTTTCTGTTCTTTCCAGAACACAACAGCCATGGAGGACGTTGGTGTCGAAAACATGAAGGGTTTGGCGGATGCTTTCGCCAGATCTAAAAGCGTTGAGGATTTCCTCCTGGACCCCAACATTTTCATTCCATTGCAGGCAACGACAGTTGAGGATCCAACGAGACGTGTTTGGAGTAAATTTGATTACGACGGAGTGGTGGTTGAACTAAAAAACTTGGAAGGCCTGCATATACCCTTTTCTAGGTTGAACATGGCACCCTTCAAAATGCACCAGCTGAAAAACTCCTGGCACACCATAAAGAAACACTTTGACCTTAGTAAGTTGTCTGTGGAGGGCTTAAAAGTGCTGCGAAAGGTAAGAGGCTTTGATTTTGCCTACCTGGACGGGGGATTCAAGTTAGAAGCTATAGTAATTCCCAAGTCCCTTGTGGTGGTGGACAGAGTCTGTAAAATGGCTGACTATTTACCAAGACACACGGTGGACCTTGTTAATGGCATCTTAACAAAATTTGTTGAGTTGCTCAAAGACCTTCCACTGGAAGACCTGAGCAGACCCACGCTGCAGAAGACCATCATTCACAACAAGGGGAGCATGAACGTATTGCCGCAGGATCAAACGTTCGTACTCTCCAAACTGGATGAAGCGAAGAGGATGTTGCCGGAGCATCCAACATTGGAAGTCCGGTTCTTTGTCTACAAATTTGGACAAAAGACAAGGGACCCCTTTCATTTGTGGGAAGTAGCTGACCCTGACGAGGTTGTGCGATGTTCTCTGCACGTGGCCTGCAACCTCATACCACTGGACCCTCACACCACACTTTTCTGGTCAAGAGCAGGACTGGAAAGGATGTTTGGACCCAGAGCTAGGCTCTTCACGTCCATGTCCATGCACGAGTGTGTTAACGTGCAGACAGAACTTGACCAGCACCCACCGGACATCTTGCCAGCTTTGGCAGAGATTGCCACTAGGCCTAACGTCACCTTCTGGCAAGTTTATGTGGACAGCCCACACACTCATTATATGTCCACATTCCGGCACCCCATTAGTGGATTGATCGTCACTGGTGGCCTCGGCCACCCGAATTACGTTCAGGCGGTGGCCACCAGAGCTGAGGACTACTACATCCACATGATGGACTTGGCCAGGAAGGCAGCAGGTAATTATAACCTGAGAATAGAGATCGTGGAGGGGATAGAAGGGAAGGAACTGGCAGACTTTACAGACATTGTTTATGCATGCTCATTCTTCGACTTGAGTGCATTACATAAGTGCCTGACGGACTTCCCCCTCGTTGTACCCTTTAAACGGGAACAGGAACAGCCAAGCGTGAATGAAATACTGTCTCGCTGTCTAAAGTATATGGCTGACCAGCTCCGGCAACTTGGGGAGAAGCACACAGGCAAAGGCGGCTTTCTCCCAGTGTGGAAGGCATTCCAGCTGGAGCTTGCGCTGGAGGAGGCATTATACGGGCACCCCTTGTCCAACATGGACAGACAGTACTCTGCAGCACTCGGGACCAGCTCGCTGCACGAATTCAGTGCAACCAACATGCGGGGCTTCATGGGCCTGGGTGCAGCAACTGGTGCAGCTGTTGACGACTGCCCACCTCCTCTGGCACACTGGACAAGGGACACACTCCAGATGAAAAGAATCGAGAGGCTATTTGCTCTCACATTGACTCTCGAGTGCGAGCCTTCCGTGCTGGGACCTGAGCTTGTAAAACTCCTGCTGAAAGACCTCTTCAGGAGGAACGACGGCATCTTCATCTCAGAGCTGCAAGGGGAAAAATGCCCAGAGAATTTAAAGGGACACATTAATCTGGCTGCACTGACGGAGAACCTGGCCACCAGAGACTCCTTCCCGACCCCATTCACCTTTGCCCGGGCGAGGAAGCTTGTTGAAGGGGAAGGGAAGAATGTACAAGAATGCCTGAGAGCAGGATTCCTTGA
Source organism: Rhamphochromis longiceps (assembly GCF_057381845.1). NCBI lineage: Eukaryota > Metazoa > Chordata > Actinopteri > Cichliformes > Cichlidae > Rhamphochromis > Rhamphochromis longiceps. The sequence goes on from NC_140566.1 coordinate 37,168,718, forward strand.
GCTGAAGGTCAGGTGGTTCCCAGACATTAAGTACCGCGACATAAAGGGAACAAGGAGGGCTTCTTGGAACTTGATTGATTATGTAGAGATACATAATGAAGACAGGGAGCCTTCCATCGAGTCCCAGGCCATGGCCATAGTGGGAGATGTGGCCATGGAGATGGAGCGCCGTGGACTGTGCTACGCCAGGACCCTTGAAAGGTACAGAGAGCATGGAATGCCATGGCTGGCGCAAGTGATGAAGAGGATTCCGGGGAAGACTGAAAAACACACACGGAACAAGGTCTTGGTGCTGGTCAGCTCAGTGGGACTTATCATGAATAAGGATTTTGTGTCATATGAGAAAGTGAAGGACCTACTCCTGGAGCTGAAGATGACACAGGCAGAGCTCCAAAAGTACAGGATCCTTTCAACGTCAGTCTGTGAAAAGGTTTTCGGCTTCACTCTCTATAAGCTCCACTATGACATTCTTTATCGAATGGGGAACCCAAAACCCCATGCGGAGAAAAAGTTGCCTCCAGATCTCCCCCTGGAGATGGAGGAAGAGGATGCACCTGTACTTGAAGAGGATGAGGAACCTGACCTATTGCAGACGAGAGCTGTGTACATGCCCGCTCAAACCAGCAGACACTGGACACAGCAGGAAGAGGGATTTATCAACCTTGATCCAACAATCTCCACTGGCGTGGCGTACAAGGAGTATGTCGGACAATGCAAAGCAGCAAGACTACCTGCAAGGTCGTACAAGGGCTTTGGGAGAAAGCGAAGAGACCTTCTCAGGGATGCATAGGCATACAAGCTGATTTCCTGTTCTAATCATGTCCTTTCTTTATTTTGACTTTATGCTTAGAACTAGCACAGTAGGACATATTTGTTTATCTTTTGAATCCACTTTAAGACAAGTGTGAATTTGATTTCTGTTGTAGTTGATCTTGAAGAAGTGTGATCTCAGTTCATTTTGTGGTGTTCACAAGTTCCACTGTAAATAGAGGTATTTAAAATAAAAAAAAACCAAAAAAAAAAACCACCCCTCACATGGACTCTGCCTTGACGTGGCGTGAGGGCTTACGTGTCCCTCTGGGATACAACCAAAGAGTCCAGCAGCTGATCAGCGACCAGCTGAACCTCCAGGCCATAACAGTGAAGGACAGAGCAGTATACTTCCTGTCCCTCACCCTCCTGTCACTGCCTGGAGGTTCAGCTGGTCGCTGATCAGGTGTTTCTCTCCCTATCACTATCTCTCTCTCCAGGGCGGAACTGATTACGGGTTTACGCCCTCGGGCCAGCTCTCGGAGGAAGAAACACCTGTGCCTCGTCAGTGTGGATTGCATTTAAGCCAGGAAACAACGGTTGTTTTTCGCTGGATTTGTAAGAATCGCGTAAGTGAAATTCTAGCAAGTGTTTTTCCGTGTCGTTGTGTGTTTGAAACTAACAAGCGTTTCCTTATGCGCAGACCCTCTGGACTGTTTTCCCTGGTGTTCCCTGAGTGGCGAGTGTTCGAGTGGATTCCTGTGATTGTTTGGAGAGAAACGAGAGTTTTCCCCTGGATTTCCCCCCGGAGCCATGCCCGTTTCACCTTTTGTATATACACTTGTTGGACACTGTACGTTAATAAATTCTCTTGTGTGCATCCATCCCCGGAGTGCAGCGCGTGACTCCAAGTTGCACACCGTGACGCCTTCCCCACAAAGTTACCTGAATACATACCTGTTCACCAAGCACACACCTACCTACATACTTACCTGGTCGTAGCGAATACTCACCTGAATACTGTGCAAATGTTGAATAATGAAAATTAAAACAATTTGATCAACGTTTGTTGTTACTATTTATTAAATTTTATTTTCAGTTGTTCATGACGGGACAAACAGTGTTGGGGGAAAGAGAAAGATGAGAGAGATGAGAGAGAAAGATGAAGGAACAGAAAAACTGGGCAACAGGGACAGTGAGAAAGGACACAAAAGAAAAAAAAATCTCCCGTTTTTGGTTCACATTAACTTAAATAGATATTTTTTTGAAGAACATTTGATTTTTTGAAAGACAATTTAAAAAAGAGGAAAAGAAAAAAAGACTGGACACCATGGAAAACGGCTGGACTGTGGTGCGCTATGGCCGCCGGCGCCAACGTGACCGCCAAGTGTTCTGGGACGGGTACGGGTACGCTCCTTTTCCTCTCGGAGAAGGGATTATCTTCCACAACCTAACCCTAACAGTGTACAGTGACTGATCAGGCAGTACAGTTTTAGGAACCTTTTTAACTGAGGCAGGATGGCATTTTGGTTTTTAATCAGAATCTACCCTTCAGCCAGAATTCATTTAAAGAGCTGTGGGAACAGCTACCTGTGACTGAATCTCTGTCCGTCAGTTTGGACACTACCTCAACCGTGAACAGCAATACAACGGGTCATGATGAAACCTGGAGGCCAGATGACACCATGGAGATGTTTCAGATCATCAATGAGCAGCAATTAGCTGAAAACTTTGGTGAAAATCTCTTTGAGCTGCCAAATGACATTTTGCAAAAAGACGGCATTACACCTGCAGCCTCCACTGTTCCGGTTACGACAGATTACCCTGGCGAATGTGGGTTTCAGCTGAGATTCCAAAAGTCTGGAACAGCAAAATCAGTGACTTCAACTTGGTGGGGAAAATGCAAAGCAAACGTGTGGTCGCAAATTTTGAAGCCACCCTGATAACCTTCTCCCACCAACGATGTGGAGATCCAAGCCTTTTAGATCCAGTTAAAATCAAGACACTTAAAACGATGATAAATGCAAAGACTGGTAACAGCGCAAAGAACCATAAAGCAAGAGAATTTTTAAAAAACTATGAGAAATAAACTAGGCTCTGCCCATGACTCAATCTTTGCCTCTCTTCCTACCTCATCTCCTCTAACTCCATCTGCTGTCCATCTGAGAAAAAGGCACAATTTGCTATTGCATTAGTCTATTATTTAAATTGTCCACATTTAACAATTCTTCACCTAATCCACAATAAAGTAATGATAAAAACTGTTATGGAACCTAGAAATTGTATTTGTTATTGTTTTTATACTTGGATCTGTTGTGCCAAAGTAGGTATCCCCGACAGAATTTGTTTCCCCTGTGCTGGGAGCACGCAGGAAGT
>NC_140566.1:37176843-37189343 GCF_057381845.1 Rhamphochromis longiceps
GGAGGACGAGTTCTTTAGAAAACTGATAGCTGCAGAAGGACAAACCTCAACTCAAAAATCTTTAAAACGCCTTCATTCTTCTCATATGATTAATGAGAAGGAAAACGGGACACCACTGTCTTATAATTCCCCAGGAACAAACTCCTCTTTCTCTCATTTCAGACCTGTTTCAAATCATAAGCAGACACAACCAAAAACCGGCTCACCTAATCAAACCAAATCCTAACTTTAAGCCACTATCCAGTCCTGTCCCCCTTCTCTCCTCATACCGGTACCCACAGTTCAGACCCCACCTCAGGCCCCTTACTGCCTGAGGAGGGGTCTGAAGTATTTTCCAGCCTTATAAAGAAAGGGAAGACTGAAGTGGCAGACTGTCATGCAAAAAGCGAGCATCTCCTCCTTGCACTGCTTACAGTCAAATGACAAAATATGTGAACTCTTTTTAAACAGGAAAAAGGAAGAAATTGTACACCAGAGGGGGCAAGAAGGAGAAAACTTGAATATAAACTCAAAAGAAAAACCGCTGTTCCTTCCCTCCCCCAGAAGGCAATAGAATATCATCATGTTAAATGCCACTTTTGGGGGGGGGGGTAAAATTACTTGACAAATATGTTTCTCTTTTTTGTTATTTCGTCCCTCTTTGTTACAGCTACAGGAGGACAATAAACAGAAGAAGGAGAGCGGCACCAAAGAGGCGAAAAAACGAAAGAGCGCACCACCTCCTGACACCACATCCACAAAGAAGTCCAAATGTACCTCCAGTGCTGAGGGGGACGACAAGGAGGTTTTTCTCCTCCCTGTTCGTGGGCGTGAGCGTTACGAGATGTTGAAGAAGATCAATGACGGTTTGGAGCTGCTTGACAAGGACAGCAAAAGCAAGTCAAAGGTCTCAGTGAAGCATGAGGTTCCCGTGCCCTCCAGTGGAAAGAGGCTGCTCCAGAGAGGAGAGAGGAGTGACAGCGACTAAGATGCCCATCACCTCAATTTCGAAAACAAATGTCACCTTTTTGTCTAAGCCTTTAGGATTATTTCAGGTTTTAAATGCCCATTTAAAAACCAAAATGCCATCCTGCCTCAGTTAAAACGGTTCCTGAAACTGTACTGCCTGATTAGTCACTGCACTGACATACTGTTGTGTTCAGTTATGTTTTTCTTTTCTTTTTAAAAAAAAAACAAAAAAAACAACAACCCTATGTTCCTAATTGGGTTAGAGCCGTTCAGCATGGTTTGAGTGAGATTAAGAATGATCCTTGTCATAACGAGTCACTGCCGTTTATTTAAATAAAGTTCAAAGCTAGGCTTGCAAAACTTGAATGGAATTTGCCTCTGATGTTGCTGTATTACTGTGCTACAGTCCTGTCGCACCATGTCATTTTTAAAAAAAGAAATGTATATATTTTGCATGATTGTCTGGGAAATGCAACCACCTCTGCGCAACCTTGATTCATATGCAATATGTAATCATGTTTGTGTAACATGAAAGAAAAAAGAGAAAAAATGATGATAAATGCAAAGACTGGTAACAGCGCTAAGAACCATAAAGCAAGAGAATTTTTAAAAAACTGTGAGAAATAAACTACACTGTAAAAAAAATAACCCTATTCAAATTAAAAAAAATGATGTCCAGTTGTCACATCCAAAATATTTGGCTTTATAGAATCCAAATTGAGTCACTTGATATGACCTGATACTTTTATGTTGATATAAACAATATTACTAGACTTGACTGAAACTTTAAATTTTGCATTGATCCAAATTGATTTTTTTACATAGAACCATATTTTAATTATTGAACCAAGCTAATATATTGAAATTTAACCAACCTAATGTATTCACATCGAACCAAATTAACATGAACTAATATGTTTGTGTTGAAGCCAGGTAATTGATTTACATATATTCAAACTATATTTTTTACATTTCATTTCAGTTCAAAAATGCTCTGCATTTCCTATAAAAAACAAGACAGTTGGCCAACCAATTGTTTCAAAATTATTTATTGTTCCAAACCATTTTAACTATAATCAATAGAGAGGATTAGTAATATACAGATTTAGTGCTACGGCAGAAATGATTAGAGAAATGTTTGTTTTATAAAACCTGCAATCTTTTGAAAACCAGTATAAAACCTGCAACCTGTCTAAAACTGGCATAAAACCATTATAAAAACTCTTTTTAAACCAATTTGCAAGTACTCAAAAATGTTTATATGTGCACTGTGCCTGTACAATGTAAAAAAAAAAAAAATCTACACATGTATCAATGAAATCAACTTAAATCTCCCTTTCAAATGGGTGTTCTTATAAATTTTGAATGTAGAATACCACTGCAGGCCAACCAAGCACACATGCACATGCATGTGCACATACACATGCACACATGCATGCAAACACACTACTGTGCAGTGTTAAGTTCACAATTAAGTTTGCGAATCTTAGAGGTCATCTTGTTAAAGTCAAGCTCCATCATAATCTTTTGAAGAGCCTCAAAGGTGAACCTGAATCCTCGTGGATATTCCATATTAAGAGCATAACAGAGTCCAAAGACCATTGCCACTCCAGCTGCCACAGAAGGCAACTCATTCAGGACTTCCACACCATCAATGATTATCCCGATGTCTCGAGGCTGATGTAGGAGGCTTGAGTTGTCCCTGAAGACGAAGAGTGCCATGGTGGTACTCTGCAGCTCTTCCTCAGCTTCATCTTTCTGGGATATCTTGAGGTAAAATATGGAACAAAATGTACAAGTGAAGAACTGAAGTCTGGCACACCTGATAAATCTTTGACCATAATAAACTACTATTTTGATAGTTGTTTGGTCACAGACTATTAGAACAATTATTTGACTAATCAGATTGTGAATTGCATAATCATTAAATTAAATCAATGGTGGAACATTTTCATAAATGTTCCACAAAGCCCAAGAAAAAAAAAAAGAAAACAATACAGAACCCTAAGATATTAACTTGATGAGTTGATTAATCGTTGCTGTCCTACATTAATCACTGCATTTAATAGCAGAGTTGTCAAATTTACATCAAGAGACTGCATCTCATGTAGAGACAGAACAGATATGGACATACCATGTATTCTTTTATCAAGTCCTCAACACATCAGCAAGGTGAATGAGAGGATAATGAGGGAGAGTCTAGATTATTATGAAATGTTTAAAAAGGATGTGCAGTGTAAATGCAAAATGATACCTGTTCAGATTAAATGAAAATGTATGCTTCAGCCATGGAATGGATGGAGCGATCTGTGGTTCTGAAAGCATACAGAAAAAAAAGAATAATGTTACTTCTCTATAAAACACATTACATAGAAAAACCAAGAAATACGTAACATGACATACCAAACAGTCTACAGACCAGCCATTAGCGACTAAGTTTGGCATAGGGTCAATTTTTTGCTGTTAAAATTAAAATTTCTTCAGAAAATGCACATTTTTCCGAGCTGCGCCTGAAAGTCAATTGAAGGAATTAGTCTTATGTCATTGATCTTATATGCTGGCTTGTTATTTCTGTCTCTAAATCATGCACATTAATAATTATCTTTTGCGCTCGGTGTACACACACATAACACACAGATATTTATATGAAGAGAGACAAACGTGCGCGCACAAACACAAGCTTGTGTCTAGAAACCGCGAGCTCACCAGAAAAATTCAAACGAAGCGGAGCACGGAGTTATACTATGAATGTTATGAACTATGAACTTATGCTAGCTAGCTTTATCCACCACCGATGCATCGTGGTAACGCTAGCTAGTTAGGCAAAAAGCCGTTTTTTACCAGTATACTAACTTGTATTCCCGACTGTGATGGTCGGTTTCTGGTAACCAGTTCTAACGTTGCGCAGGATAGCTAGCTAGCTTATAGCTAGCAGCTACAATCATGCAAAAATTAGGGGTGGCTGTCGACCCAGCTTAAATGGGGTTATTTTCTGCGATTTTGGCAATACAAATTATAAAAGCTTTTGTAACACACTTGGCTTTACTTACGTTTATTTTCAGATGAAATTAATCAAAGATGTGACATGATGTTTCCAGCAGCCATGCAGAATAAAAATGGGTCCCGGTCTATTTCTGATGGGCGTGTTCAAGTGCAAATCACTTTGACTCAAATTAAAGATATTATCTGTTCAGCATGAAAAGAAATATATGTTTTGAGAGAAATCAAAAACTTTGCGTTGCGATGTTCACAATCCTGTACTGACACTATGGGCACATTTTTAGAAATCTATTTAATTCCACAGAAAGGTTAGCCACTTTAGTGTTTCACTTGTGACCTATTTATAGCTCACTGAAGATGGTTTTAAAATGCAACAATGTTCGGAGATAGAGAGAAAAAAAAAAAAGAACTTTGGTGCAGGTGCAGGTGCAGGTGCAGTCTTTATGTAGCTTTCTGGTGACCTTAAAAGAACCTTTACGAAGCCCGTTGACAGGCCTTTAATCGAATGATCGGTTGGTTGATTGATAACAGAAAAAAATGACACATAAGATGGACATAAAGGACTGAAAACACCAAGAGCAAAATATTGCATCGCACTCATTTATGTAGTTTATTTTTAGATTAGATAATTTTGCAAAATAACGCAGCAAAATAAATAATAAGAGCCGGGATGTGCAGACTATTTAGCACTGAAAAAACTCCGTCCATGTGAACAGAATCAGGTGTTACCTTACCTGTTGATTAAATATCAAGACTATTTAGCAATAAGCTTACTTTAAAGGCTCGTAATAGGTGAACTGTCTTGGTATAGTTGAGTCACGCAGAGTTCATGGTCCATGTTGTGTTACTTGTTGTTTGTGTGTGTGTGTGTCACCCGATGACCCCTGGCGCCGGAGCGTCTAGACTACATTAGAGATGTGTCACAGCAAAGAGCCGCACCTGCGCTCAAAGAGAGCACATACATAGAGGTGAGATGAGGATAAATGGATAGATGCGGTCCTTTTTCGAAGCTGAGCGCACAGTTGTATTTCCTGCACAATCACACACGAAGTGAGGCTGTGTTTATGCCGGTTATACCATGAATATACACCCTGCAGGCACCACTTGTTTGTCAAACTGTTTATGAAGCAAAAGTCACATTTCTGTTTATTTACAAAGCAAAAAGAAGGGGGGAAAAGAGGCGTAGGAGGGGGTGGAGCGTGCGCACTAGCATACCGGCGACGGCTGTTTCCTTTCACTAAAAGGAAAAAAATAATAAAATGTGTACTTCACGTTACGGTTGAAACTGGGGGGGTTTTTTTTGTGTTTTTTTAATTTTTATTTTATAGAAACAATTTTTGCTCATAACCAATTGACAGGGGATTTCTTAAAATCACCCCGCAGTTCTTCAGCTGAGACACCTGAGTTAGAAAGCACAAACACTGCAGCTGTCTTTGTACAAACTTGTACAAACTCTGTTTTGACCTTGTATACTGTATTTCCCCAGCCCCTCTATTTTGAAACTAAAACTATTGAACCTTAATTCAATTTCTCACTTCACATAATCGTTTCACTTTTGCCTTGAAGTGTTACTTTTAATTTAATTTAATTATTTTTTTATGACGCATGTTCTCTGGTGAGTTCAGGTACATCTGTAACTTCAAGTGGAAGAGTTGCATGTGAGTTAAAAATTTTCTATAATACCAAAAAAAAAAAAAAAAAGACAAAATACTGACGTTTTTGTCGAATAATCTGTCTGACATGAGGGATAATATAGCATTTGCATTTTAACTAAAAGACTCGCGCACTGACACTATGGGCACATTTTTAGAAATCTATTTAATTCCACAGAAAGGTTAGCCACTTTAGTGTTTCACTTGTGACCTATGAAGTACCCCCGAAATTGTATCATATTAAACAACAACAACAACAACAATAACAACAACAACAATAAACACTCGAGGACTTTAAAGAGTTTAATTTTTACCGAGGTTTGAGAGCGCTCACCCCGGCTCGGGGCTCCACAGATGTGATGGATGAGGGCTCCTTGCTGCAGACTGCAGCGGAGTGTTTGACAGTCAAACTTGAAACAGTCTTTGGAACTGAAACGGTCTCTGCCAACACGAACACATACCCCAAACAGTTCGGTAAATATGTACAGTTTCTCGCAGCTTCAGTTTTCAGCAGCTACCAGAACTTGCCTACGGTCTGCATCCTCCCAGCAGCCTCGCACTTCATCTGCGGGCAGTACTTGCGTGTGTGAGCGCTGTCACCGGTGGCTTCGCAGATCGGGCAAGTGTAGTTCCGGAGGACGGGGCAGAAAACTTTCCCGTCGTCTGATTTGAGCTTGTGAGATAGGTACACCCTCGGAGTCTCCCCGTTCTGCTTGCATAAGCGGCAGTAGTCCGAGGATGAGGCGCTGCTGCTGGTGTCCGACGCGCTGCTGGTCGGACTGGACTGTGATGAGTTTTTGGAGGATTTCTTCCCCCGAGTGGAAGTGTGGACCTTACTCCAAGGGGGCGCTTGTCCCTTCTTTGGACGCTCGGTGTCTCGGTTATCAACCTCACGGTTGCTGCACAGTTTCTCGAACACTTGGCTCAGATTCATGTAGTCGTGCCACATGTTAAAGCTGTCCCCACCAGTGAGGATCGAGTTCTGGACCTCCAGTCGTCTCGGCATTGTGGTCATTTTTTGGCAGAAGTAAAACTGAGAGTGTGTTTGGAGCGCCTCATATTTATAGCTCACTGAAGATGGTTTTAAAATGCAACAATGTTCGGAGATAGAGAGAAAAAAAAAAAAGAACTTTGGTGCAGGTGCAGGTGCAGGTGCAGTCTTTATGTAGCTTTCTGGTGACCTTAAAAGAACCTTTACGAAGCCCGTTGACAGGCCTTTAATCGAATGATCGGTTGGTTGATTGATAACAGAAAAAAATGACACATAAGATGGACATAAAGGACTGAAAACACCAAGAGCAAAATATTGCATCGCACTCATTTATGTAGTTTATTTTTAGATTAGATAATTTTGCAAAATAACGCAGCAAAATAAATAATAAGAGCCGGGATGTGCAGACTATTTAGCACTGAAAAAACTCCGTCCATGTGAACAGAATCAGGTGTTACCTTACCTGTTGATTAAATATCAAGACTATTTAGCAATAAGCTTACTTTAAAGGCTCGTAATAGGTGAACTGTCTTGGTATAGTTGAGTCACGCAGAGTTCATGGTCCATGTTGTGTTACTTGTTGTTTGTGTGTGTGTGTGTGTCACCCGATGACCCCTGGCGCCGGAGCGTCTAGACTACATTAGAGATGTGTCACAGCAAAGAGCCGCACCTGCGCTCAAAGAGAGCACATACATAGAGGTGAGATGAGGATAAATGGATAGATGCGGTCCTTTTTCGAAGCTGAGCGCACAGTTGTATTTCCTGCACAATCACACACGAAGTGAGGCTGTGTTTATGCCGGTTATACCATGAATATACACCCTGCAGGCACCACTTGTTTGTCAAACTGTTTATGAAGCAAAAGTCACATTTCTGTTTATTTACAAAGCAAAAAGAAGGGGGGGAAAGAGGCGTAGGAGGGGGTGGAGCGTGCGCACTAGCATACCGGCGACGGCTGTTTCCTTTCACTAAAAGGAAAAAAATAATAAAATGTGTACTTCACGTTACGGTTGAAACTGGGGTTTTTTTTTGTGTTTTTTTAATTTTTATTTTATAGAAACAATTTTTGCTCATAACCAATTGACAGGGGATTTCTTAAAATCACCCCGCAGTTCTTCAGCTGAGACACCTGAGTTAGAAAACACAAACACTGCAGCTGTCTTTAACTCGCGAGGGCAGTCATGGACGCAAGACCTGCGTCTCATCACTGCTGCTTTGTGAATGTCTGTCTGTGAAAAGCGCTTAATAAATAAAGTTTACTTACTTACTTACTTACTTACTTACTGAGCCTGCAGTTCAGAAATTTAACCATTAGATGGAGTCATTGCCAAAGCAATGACTCCATCTAATTGCTATGACTTTTGGTGTTTATTTTGGACCTTAACTCGCCCCACAGTTTTGAGACAAGGTTCACATATGATATATCATTGTGTGCGGCTGGAGCTGGAATGAGTTGCTATGACTTTTGGTGTTTATTACTTCTATAGTTTTTTAAATATGAATATTTTAATGCAAGTTTTTTCCCATTGAAATGAATGGAGAACAAGAAAACTTCATTTGTGGTGTGCTGGCTCACTCTAGTGGTATGTCGGGAGTAATGGAGGCGGCCGCTGTGTCCCTGTGGTTGGCCTACTTGTCAGATATCGACAAATCCTACACTACAGACCAGTTGACAGCGTGCAATAACCCAGCCGATTCATTCGTCTTTACACTACCTCACAATCGACTCAACGGTGAGTTATTTGTTTGTTTTGTTTTCTCACAATTAATGTAAAGCCAAGGTATATATCAACGGCGCGCGCAGCGGAAGTATGGCATTATAGCGGATTATAATGGGGGACGCTTTTATTTTGTATAACTACCGGAAGTAGTTCCTGTGTACTGAGCTAGCTGGGTAGCTAGCGCCGCGTCGCTTAAAAAGCAGCCGGGCTTGTCTTAAACTTAAGAGGCTGACACTCGCTAAACCACCCGATCGCTCGCCAAGCGACAGACGTCCATGTGTTCAACAACAGACACACGTCATTCCCCTTCGTGGTCTAAACCAATCAGAGATAGTGAGGGGCGGGACCTCTGTCCGTGGTCGAGCTGGAAGTGGAGGTGGATAGAGACGGGTGAGTAGCTTGAATGAAGCGATATCGATTCATTAAATCCTGAATTGAATGAATATAAATGTGTTTTACCAGAAACGCCAGAATCTCAGGTTAAAGCTCACAAAACTATTTCAACAACAACCAGCAAATGAGAGCAGGAAACGCATTCCACACGAAGACGTAAACAGAGCGGACCGACGCATCAGAATTAGCTTAGTCGGCGTGGGGGCTAATATCATCCTTAATTCCTTCTTACTTTTGCTGTTTTGCTTCCAACACGATAAAACCCACAGTTCACGCACAGCTCGCTGTGCGTGAACTGTGAGAGAAACTTCAAGAAAAGTTTCCCATCTCAAACATGTGTTTTCTGTATTACTCATTCGCTTATTACCCATCAGTCTACCGTTGTTTACAGCGCTGGCGGCCGCTGTCTTTTCTTTCCTTTGTAAATGACGTCGGATAAGAAAGCTTCATTTCTGCTGTTTAATACTGAAGAAATGTAAACTTTTTCAAATTAGGTATAATTGCAGAATATTTTTAAGGTTATCTGCTATAAAATCCATGCCAGGAAAATCTCCTTTATGTTTTTATGTTTTTATTTTTTTATTCTCAGTTACTTTGACACAACGGCATGTGCTGTGATGGTCACATCTCTGATAAAGTTTAGTGTCAGTACTGATAAATGATCAGAATTATAAGATCTCTCACTTTCTGAGTAAAAATTGCACCAAATCGAATCTGGATTATGTGGATTATAGAAATCAGTGATGATACACAGTGTGTGTGTGCTTTGGTGTGTGTGCTTTGGTGTGTGTGTGTGTGTGTGTGTGTGTGTGTGTGTTTGTGTGTGTGTGTGACAGAGAGACAGACAGAGAGAGAGACACACTTGCTGTGGATTTAAAAATTTAAAAAAACACACAGAAAACCCAAAGAGAAAAAGAGGCACACAAGTCGATTTGTACCGCATTGAGTTGCAAAGCAGCTGACCAGCTTATGTGTGTGTGTGTGTGTGTGTGTGTGTGTGTGTGTGTGTGTGTGTGCGCGCGCTTTGGTGTGTGTGTGTGTGTGTGTGTGTGTGACAGAGAGAGAGAGAGAGAGAGTGACACTTGCTGTGTATTTAAGAAACAAACGCTCAAAGAAACCAAACAGAATGACACAGGCAGAAAGACACTGTTTTATTTTGGTAACCAATGATGCATTTCTTCTCCCCTTGTACAGGGCCTTTTATGACAGGAACAGGAACCACAGAGCGTCAGCGGCAGACATCCAAGCTGCACAGGGCACACGCAGCACCAGGCAGAATTAATGACGTCCCTGATCCACAGCTCAAGCCCAGCCACCCGCTGCCTCCTCGCCGCCTCCTCCCGGGACCTTCAAGGACCACCCACCAGCCACTGGTACACATTCCAATCTTACACAATGGCCCCAGCATCACAGGGCATCTCCTGACATTAAAATCTATCCTGATTTCTGTTGTTTTTCCCTCATCTCTGAGCCGCTGAGTGTGAGTGTGTGTGTGTGTGTGTGTGTCTCTCTCTCTTTTACACAAAAAACACATGTCAGTTGTTAAGGAAAATGTTATAAAACACTTCTTCAGTAAAGACTCAGAGAAGAGAAACACACAGAACTTCTTGCTAGCAAGGGCAGCCTCCACTCTAAGAGACTCCAGTGAGAGAACTGCCCCGGTCTTTATTTTATACTCCATTGAGCGTGTGTGTGTGTGTGTGTGTGTGTGTGTGTGTGTGTGTGTGTCTCTTTTACACAAAAAATACATGTGAGTGCACTTGCAACAACTTTTAATATGCAATGTACAGGACTTGCCAGCTAGGCGCCATCCTGTGGACCAAACATGCAATTGAAAGATGTTATTTTCGCCGGTATAACTCCTTCAGACACTTTGTACCGCATTGAGCCAGCAGAGGGAGCCCCCCTGGTTCAATCCCAGTTGCACAGCAGTTGTGACCAGCTTCTGTGTGTGTGTGTGTGTGTGTGTGTGTGTGTGTGTGTGTGTGTGTGTGTGTGTGTGTGTGTGTGTGTGTGTGTGTGTGTGTGTGTTGACAGAGAGAGAGAGAGAGAGAGAGAGACAGAGAGAGAGAGAGACAGAGAGGGAGAGATACAAAGGAATGTAATTCAAATTTTGCACTTCAGACCTTACAGTGTGTGTGTGTGTGTGTGTGTGTGTTGACAGAGAGAGAGAGAGAGAGAGAGAGACAGAGAGAGAGAGAGAGAGAGAGAGAGAGGGAGAGATACAAAGGAATGTAATTCAAATTTTGCACTTCAGACCTTACAGTGTGTGTGTGTGTGTGTGTGTGTGTGTGTGTGTGTGTGTGTGTGTGTGTGTGTGTGTGTGTCTGTCTTTTACACAAAAAATGCACTTGCAACAACTTTAATATGGAATGTACTGGACTTCCCAGCTAGGCGCCCTCCTGTGGACGACAGGTGCAATCCCAGTTGCACAGCACTTGACCAGCTTCTGTGTGTGTGTGTGTGTGTGTGTGACAGACAGACAGACAGACAGACAGAGAGGGAGATTCAAAGCATCAGGACCAGGAGATGACACAGTGCTCCAAAGGCCTGGTTCTGCTGCCTCCTCCTCCACCCACCTGCTGCAGACGCTTCTGTGAAGGGAAACTGCTACATGTTATGTCACCGATCCCTGCCATGCTGCGTGTCTAACGACCCGGCAGGGCCTGCTGAGTACAGTGGTGGTGGAATCGGCCCGATCGGACACTCCTATCTGCCACTTTGACCTTTTTATTCCGTCAAATTTTGACCCATTTACACCAAGTCCAGAACCGTTGGTGCTATCGACATGGGGTCTTCACCAGGGTGTCCGGAGCACCCCGAAACCCCCCCGTAGACACAACTTTCATCCCTCTACGACACTTACTTTCCCAGTTATTCCATTTTATTCCGTCAAATTCTGGCTATTACCCCCTAACCTATCCCTAAGCCTCCTGCAAAGGTACTCTGAACCATGCCATGTTGGGCACCTGCGGATGCGCCCGCACACGGGCAACGCAATGCCAGTGGAACCAGGCCCTCTGCACCTGCACCTTCCTTTCTCCGACTGGGACCCTTTTGTCCCATCCTTTTTGGTCCGATTCGCCATATCTCCAGAACCGAAGAAGCCATCGGCGTGGCCTCTTCGCCACAGCGTCCGGCACCCACCAAAACCCCCACCTAGACACCAACATCAGCCCTCTACACCTCTTACTTTTTCAGTTATTCCACTTTTGTCCCATCCTCTCCTGGCTTTTTCCCCATAACCTATCATTTAAGCCTCATCATACCTGCCGTGGGCCACTGGAGGGAGACAAATCACCATGCACTAAAATTCAAATTTTGCACTGCAAACCTCACAGTGTGTGTGTGTGTGTGTGTGCTTTGGTGTGTGTGTGTGTGTGTGTGTGTGTGTGTGTGTGTGTGTGTGTGACAGACAGAGAGAGAGAGAGAGAGAGAGAGAGAGAGAGAGAGAGTGACACTTGCTGTGTATTTAAGAAACAAACGCTCAAAGAAACCAAACAGAATGACACAGGCAGAAAGACACTGTTTTATTTTGGTAACCAATGATGCATTTCTTCTCCCCTTGTACAGGGCCTTTTATGACAGGAACAGGAACCACAGAGCGTCAGCGGCAGACATCCAAGCTGCACAGGGCACACGCAGCACCAGGCAGAATTAATGACGTCCCTGATCCACAGCTCAAGCCCAGCCACCCGCTGCCTCCTCGCCGCCTCCTCCCGGGACCTTCAAGGACCACCCACCAGCCACTGGTACACATTCCAATCTTACACAATGGCCCCAGCATCACAGGGC
>NC_140566.1:37191843-37194343 GCF_057381845.1 Rhamphochromis longiceps
GGAGATTCAAAGCATCAGGACCAGGAGATGACACAGTGCTCCAAAGGCCTGGTTCTGCTGCCTCCTCCTCCACCCACCTGCTGCAGACGCTTCTGTGAAGGGAAACTGCTACATGTTATGTCACCGATCCCTGCCATGCTGCGTGTCTAACGACCCGGCAGGGCCTGCTGAGTACAGTGGTGGTGGAATCGGCCCGATCGGACACTCCTATCTGCCACTTTGACCTTTTTATTCCGTCAAATTTTGACCCATTTACACCAAGTCCAGAACCGTTGGTGCTATCGACATGGGGTCTTCACCAGGGTGTCCGGAGCACCCCGAAACCCCCCCGTAGACACAACTTTCATCCCTCTACGACACTTACTTTCCCAGTTATTCCATTTTATTCCGTCAAATTCTGGCTATTACCCCCTAACCTATCCCTAAGCCTCCTGCAAAGGTACTCTGAACCATGCCATGTTGGGCACCTGCGGATGCGCCCGCACACGGGCAACGCAATGCCAGTGGAACCAGGCCCTCTGCACCTTCCTTTCTCCGACTGGGACCCTTTTGTCCCATCCTTTTTGGTCCGATTCGCCATATCTCCAGAACCGAAGAAGCCATCGGCGTGGCCTCTTCGCCACAGCGTCCGGCACCCACCAAAACCCCCACCTAGACACCAACATCAGCCCTCTACACCTCTTACTTTTTCAGTTATTCCACTTTTGTCCCATCCTCTCCTGGCTTTTTCCCCATAACCTATCATTTAAGCCTCATCATACCTGCCGTGGGCCACTGGAGGGAGACAAATCACCATGCACTAAAATTCAAATTTTGCACTGCAAACCTCACAGTGTCTGTGTGTGTCTGTGTGTGTGTGTGTGTGTGTGTGCTTTGGTGTGTGTGTGTGTGTGTGTGTGTGTGTGTGTGTGTGTGTGTGTGTGTGTGTGTGTGTGTGTGTGTGTGTGAGACAGACAGAGAGAGAGAGAGAGAGAGAGAGAGAGAGAGAGAGAGAGTGACACTTGCTGTGTATTTAAGAAACAAACGCTCAAAGAAACCAAACAGAATGACACAGGCAGAAAGACACTGTTTTATTTTGGTAACCAATGATGCATTTCTTCTCCCCTTGTACAGGGCCTTTTATGACAGGAACAGGAACCACAGAGC
The DNA here is from genome assembly GCF_057381845.1 of Rhamphochromis longiceps. Taxonomy (NCBI): domain Eukaryota; kingdom Metazoa; phylum Chordata; class Actinopteri; order Cichliformes; family Cichlidae; genus Rhamphochromis; species Rhamphochromis longiceps. Next base: position 37,192,990 of record NC_140566.1, read on the forward strand.
GTCAGCGGCAGACATCCAAGCTGCACAGGGCACACGCAGCACCAGGCAGAATTAATGACGTCCCTGATCCACAGCTCAAGCCCAGCCACCCGCTGCCTCCTCGCCGCCTCCTCCCGGGACCTTCAAGGACCACCCACCAGCCACTGGTACACATTCCAATCTTACACAATGGCCCCAGCATCACAGGGCATCTCCTGACATTAAAATCTATCCTGATTTCTGTTGTTTTTCCCTCATCTCTGAGCCGCTGAGTGTGAGTGTGTGTGTGTGTGTGTGTGTGTGTGTGTGTGTGTGTGTCTCTCTCTCTTTTACACAAAAAACACATGTCAGTTGTTAAGGAAAATGTTATAAAACACTTCTTCAGTAAAGACTCAGAGAAGAGAAACACACAGAACTTCTTGCTAGCAAGGGCAGCCTCCACTCTAAGAGACTCCAGTGAGAGAACTGCCCCGGTCTTTATTTTATACTCCATTGAGCGTGTGTGTGTGCGTGTGTGTGTGTGTGTGTGTGTGTGTGTGTGTGTGTGTGTGTGTGTGTGTGACAGAGAGACAGACAGAGAGAGAGAGAGAGAGACACTTGCTGTGGATTTAAAAATTTAAAAAAACACACAGAAAACCCAAAGAGAAAAAGAGGCACACAAGTCGATTTGTACCGCATTGAGTTGCAAAGCAGCTGACCAGCTTGTGTGTGTGTGTGTGTGTGTGTGTGTGTGTGTGTCTCTTTTACACAAAAAATACATGTGAGTGCACTTGCAACAACTTTTAATATGCAATGTACAGGACTTGCCAGCTAGGCGCCATCCTGTGGACCAAACATGCAATTGAAAGATGTTATTTTCGCCGGTATAACTCCTTCAGACACTTTGTACCGCATTGAGCCAGCAGAGGGAGCCCCCCTGGTTCAATCCCAGTTGCACAGCAGTTGTGACCAGCTTCTGTCTGTGTGCTTTGGTGTGTGTGTGTGTGTGTGTGTGTGTGTGTGTGTGTGTGTGTGTGTGTGTGTGTGTGTGTGTGTGTGTGTGTTGACAGAGAGAGAGAGAGACAGAGAGGGAGAGATACAAAGGAATGTAATTCAAATTTTGCACTTCAGACCTTACAGTGTGTGTGTGTGTGTGTGTGTGTGTTGACAGAGAGAGAGAGAGAGAGAGAGAGACAGAGAGAGAGAGAGAGAGAGAGAGAGAGAGAGGGAGAGATACAAAGGAATGTAATTCAAATTTTGCACTTCAGACCTTACAGTGTGTGTGTGTGTGTGTGTGTGTGTGTGTGTGTGTGTGTGTGTGTGTGTGTGTGTGTCTGTCTGTCTTTTACACAAAAAATGCACTTGCAACAACTTTAATATGGAATGTACTGGACTT
>NC_140566.1:37204343-37280989 GCF_057381845.1 Rhamphochromis longiceps
TTGAGGCCTCCGCTGACCGACTGGACCTTTTACCTGATTTCGTTGTAGTGATGTCTTCCCCCCATCATCTATTGGGGAGTATAATGGCTGTCCTAGTGCAATAGGAAAAGCAGCCCTTCAAGTTGTGGTTTTCGCTGATTATTTATTCAATTGCTCTTAAAAAGCCATTTTTAATATAGGGTTCTTATTATTATGGGTTGCCTTATATAGCCTTTTTATTTTTGGAATGAAGGTGAATATGGATTGATTGTTTATTTAGTTTTGGTAGATTTTTTTATGTATTTTCTTTTTTCTTTCTTTCCCTGTTTTTCACGTTCCTGCTCCGGATGTTACCCGTTGTCGGGTTCTCCCCCCGGTCCGCGACAGCCCTAAGACTCCCTCCGGACCCCACTCCCTTACCTAGTTTTTTAATTATATTTTTCCTCTCCATTCCCATTTGATCTATATTTGTCTTAACTTTAGCTTTGTTTTTTTCCATCCCTCTTGCTTTTTAGAAGATATTATTTTGTGTTCACCTTCTTTCTTATAAAATAATGTCTTTTTATATGTGTATATATACATATATTTTATTAAACCATCCTCAGCAGGATGATGTTTTTAATTATAAAAATTATATCATGGGTTTATATTCTTTTTACAATTTTTTATGGTTATTCTTATTTTCTCTTATTAATTCCATATGATATTTTAAAGGTTTTTATTCTTATTTTTAATTTTGTTGTTTTTTTAGAGAGAGGCCTGGACACCTTTTATTGGGGAGGGATTTGGTCACATGTAATACCCATGTAACCTATGATTACCAATCCTGGGAGGGGCCCAGGACTTGGGCATCTCCCAGGAAATGTATTTAAATGCCTCGCTCCTTCCGGACACCTAGTAGCATGTATCCCTCTGAAGAAGCGGTAACTCCGCGAAACGTCAGGGACGCTAGACCAAACTTATTGGAAGAAAGGCGACTTTTTTTAGCCCTTCCAGAGATGGGCGACAAGTAATTTTGTTTAGCCCAGTCACATGAAAGACTATTTTAATTGACAAACTTTTTTTACAACTGTAAAGTGGGGAGTTTTTATTCACCTGTAGCAAAGTGACCGTGAACTCTAAACGGGTAGTGAGAGGTGGCGTTGGATCTGAGCGAGGCATCGGTTTGTGCACCTAAACCCTCTTGTCTTTTGAGTCTACACCGACCAACAGACACTGACGCGGGGACGCCCGTGGTCGGTGGGACTACCATATTGTTCGGGACCAGGATGGAGGCACACCGGTCGGAAACGCCACGACTGCCAGAAAACGACATGCAGGATGGCGGATGGACGTTTCCACGCCACCAGCGAAGAGCACGGAGGAGGCAGAGATCACTGAGCCTGAATCGAGTGGTCCAACAAACACAAAGAAACTCAGGTGAGCTCCCCACTGACAAATATAAGGTACAAAACAATAATTTTGAAACCTTAGGTGAAAGTTTGTCTGGTGACGGTCTGGCTACGCATGCTGTGGGTCGGGAGGGGACGAGGCACGGGGAGGGATGGGGTCGCCCGAACATGAGACGTGTCAGACAACAAGGAGGACAAGATGCTCCCGCACCAAGGCGTGCACTTGATACTGACACAAGGACGAGTGCGAAGAATATATTTAAATTAATACGGACAGTACACCATAAAAGTGTGATTGAAGAAGCACGCGACACGGGCTTGTACCCCAGGGGTATGATTAAACAGGTGTCCAGGCTCTCTAGTTTTATAAAACCGGCTGCGCCCACAGAACAAGTTAGGAGGCAACTTGATCAAAACACAGACTCTTGGATGTCCAAAAATCTAGATATTCTTTATGATCATTATGCCACTATTATTGAATCTTTAAAAGGAACTAGAAAGACTGAGGTGTCAGTTCAAGTGGCAAAGACGTGGGCTTTTAAAAGATACGGGGCTCGATTACGAGTTTCTACAATATCAACAGTTGAAACTCTGCTCAAATCGTCAGGGGAAGAGGGTGGAGGGAGGGCCCGCTCGGAGGCCGGCTACACACGGGAACAGAATACAGTACAGAGGGGGGGAAGATCGGGGGTAATGCCGATTGATCTGAGAAATGATAATGAATTTCCGCCCTTACCTACAGTGGTTAAAAACCAGACTGCTAGTAGCAGTAATATACAAAATGTTTCCTATCAGAAAAACCTATCGTTGGGAAAAAGGAAAACTATTGTAGAAGAGCTGAATGAGCTTCAGACTGTGAATGCCCGTGCGCCGGCCACCGCGGGAGCTCTCCCGAAGGGGAGAAATGTAGATGGGGGGAAGACGGGAGAGGGTGGGAGTAGGGTGGAGACAACAGCCAGAATTAGATCAAACGTGGTGGTTGATTTAGATGAAACCGATGACATTCTGCCTGCCTCTTTGTGCTCTCCCCCTGTGCGTCCTAGAAATATTGTGCGCTGTGACTTGCCCTTAACGGCCGCGAACAGGTTGACATCTGAGCCTGCCACCCCTTCAGTTTCCTGCTCCACGTCTCGCGCAGGAGACCGGACGAATGGTCCAGACCCTATAATGAAACAACAAAAGCGAGTAAAAATCCAAACCTCTGCTAAAACAGGTGACAAGGTAGTGGGTGAAATGACGATTGAGGCCCTGCAACAGCAGGAGCCGGCGGGAAACCTGAGCAGTGACTCATTGGACCGCTCTGATCCCCACTATTATAATATTAAGAGTAATTTTCACCTGAATGAGGAGGATAATGAGAGCGAGGGCTCGGTGGCAGAATTTAAAACCGTGCGGCAAATAAAGCAGAGGGAGTCTCATAGCGGGCGCGGGCTTACAGGAAAGGGAGAGCCGGTCGGGGCGGAGGCGGAGACGAGGGGCGCAGAGGGGGGTTACTATACACCTACGTACCATCGGGCGAGACCTAGTAGGAAATTACAGGATTGGAGAATCAAAGTTGATAAACCGGTAGTTTTCTTGGGGGACTCCAATCTAAATAGAATACCCCCCTTTGAGAATGATCAGATTCAGGTGGAGAGCTACCCGGGTGCGAACTTTTACCATTTCTTCAACCTGTTGGAAATGACGCCGGTGTGTGAAAATGCGGAAATGGTGATCTTGTCTGTAGGCCTTAATAATAAGGATCAGGACCCCCAGAAGACCTCAATTAAACAACTACGCAAGGTGGTGAATGGGGCGAAAGCCGTGTTTCCGAGTGCGGACATTTTTGTAGCCCACATTCACTTTTCCAGATCACTATCCAAACTCCAACAGTCAAATCTCACTATGATCAATAACTTCATCAGTACACATTATAATTATTTACCGTGTATACCTCAACAATACTTCCATACCACAGCTGATGGCATTCATTGGACGAGTGAGACGGCTAAAAGTATCTTTGACAGCTGGTGTGAAGGCCTGCGACTCAGCGTGGGTCTTACGATGTAGTATTGTGGGCTAATGTATGTGGGGGGAATTTGGGCCTGTTTGGGAGCGCGGTTGCAGCAACACCGGTATGCCACACGGGCAGATCAGCTGCGCTCCACAGTGGCCACTCACTTCAGGGAACGCACAGAGGAGGCCCTGAGCATCGTGAGCCTACAGGCCAACCCGGGCTGGTCGGTCGGTCAGCGGAGTAAGATGGAGAGAGTTTGATGCCAGGATGTTATTGTCATTTTTAAATATTTCTTTTGTGGGTGTAGAATTTTTAGTACATTTGGTATTTCTTTGATGTTGTTAATATTAAGTATATGCAGTATATGGTTTGGAATAATCAATTAAGACTCCAATGTCTGAGGGAGGGAGAATCCTTAGAATTATAGGTCAGGCTTTGAAAGTATGGTGAGAAATAAAGAAAGTTCAAAAAGAAAAAATGGTCTGGAAACCTGTTGTTTGTTTTATAACATAAATTCTGTGAACAGATCATAATTATATTTCTAAGCAAAATGTCACCAAAAAAAAAAAAAAAAAAAAAAAAAAAAAAATACAAAGACTACTTGTCAATATTGAGTATGTTTCCCTGATTGCCATAGGTCCCCATGACAGAACTGCATGGAGGTTGTTTTGAACAGAGTGTAACACTAACAGTGTGAGGATTCATTATAATTACTAACTGCATGGAGTGTGATTATTGTTGAAAATGAATAAGAAAATCAAAAACGATAAAAACCTTTTCTCTTGGAGGTCACATCCCCTCCAGGGAGTCATGGGAGAAATATGGCTTTGGGACCTTTTTAGTATTGGTGACAGTGCTGGAACTTTCAATGAGTCGGCCTTATGGCCTGGGGGGAATAAAGACATTGGGGGATGGTTTTATGATTGACAACATATGGAAGAAGGTACAAGACGCACCCAAGAAGAAGAGGAGTATGCTGGAGAGAAGGAGAAGAGCGGAGTAAGTGGAGATGGGATGCTTCAGTAATTCCTAGGACCGTGCACCAAAGTTTGAATTAAAAAACATCTAAGCTATAGTTTCCTAACACCTAACCAGCCTGTGCCAGGAATTTGTATCTGACATCCATCCACGATTCCTAAAAGGACCTCTTAATAAACAGACTGACTACTCCTTGAAACATAAAACAGCATCTCCTTGGGACAAATGGAGATTACTGAGTTTATTGAATTGTTTTTTTCAAAAAGATCTAATAATCTGAATTTAACAATTTCTTTTTTTGTATCTTCATTGTGTATAACCTGTGGGATGAGCCTACCCAGGCTACTGGATCCTAAACCTAACCATTTTGCCTTAAGAAAGTGTCACTAGAATGTGGATAAATTTGGAGGATGGTCTTAACCAGACACATGGCCCTAAACCTAACCACTTTGGCTTGGCAGACACTATTAGAATGGGAGAATTAAAAGGGAAGATGACCCTGCCCAGACCGCATGACCCTAAACTTAACATCTTGGGGGAAATATTAACAGTTGGTAACTGCATTTGGGAAACTTAAAACCTCATGGTGGGGAGTTAATATCTTATAATGCCAAGCATTTGGGGTAAGGTGGCCATGAAATAAGAATTAATTTGCCCTCTTATTTATTTTGAGGCCTCCGCTGACCGACTGGACCTTTTACCTGATTTCGTTGTAGTGATGTCTTCCCCCCATCATCTATTGGGGAGTATAATGGCTGTCCTAGTGCAATAGGAAAAGCAGCCCTTCAAGTTGTGGTTTTCGCTGATTATTTATTCAATTGCTCTTAAAAAGCCATTTTTAATATAGGGTTCTTATTATTATGGGTTGCCTTATATAGCCTTTTTATTTTTGGAATGAAGGTGAATATGGATTGATTGTTTATTTAGTTTTGGTAGATTTTTTTTATGTATTTTCTTTTTTCTTTCTTTCCCTGTTTTTCACGTTCCTGCTCCGGATGTTACCCGTTGTCGGGTTCTCCCCCCGGTCCGCGACAGCCCTAAGACTCCCTCCGGACCCCACTCCCTTACCTAGTTTTTTAATTATATTTTTCCTCTCCATTCCCATTTGATCTATATTTGTCTTAACTTTAGCTTTGTTTTTTTCCATCCCTCTTGCTTTTTAGAAGATATTATTTTGTGTTCACCTTCTTTCTTATAAAATAATGTCTTTTTATATGTGTATATATACATATATTTTATTAAACCATCCTCAGCAGGATGATGTTTTTAATTATAAAAATTATATCATGGGTTTATATTCTTTTTACAATTTTTTATGGTTATTCTTATTTTCTCTTATTAATTCCATATGATATTTTAAAGGTTTTTATTCTTATTTTTAATTTTGTTGTTTTTTTAGAGAGAGGCCTGGACACCTTTTATTGGGGAGGGATTTGGTCACATGTAATACCCATGTAACCTATGATTACCAATCCTGGGAGGGGCCCAGGACTTGGGCATCTCCCAGGAAATGTATTTAAATGCCTCGCTCCTTCCGGACACCTAGTAGCATGTATCCCTCTGAAGAAGCGGTAACTCCGCGAAACGTCAGGGACGCTAGACCAAACTTATTGGAAGAAAGGCGACTTTTTTTAGCCCTTCCAGAGATGGGCGACAAGTAATTTTGTTTAGCCCAGTCACATGAAAGACTATTTTAATTGACAAACTTTTTTTACAACTGTAAAGTGGGGAGTTTTTATTCACCTGTAGCAAAGTGACCGTGAACTCTAAACGGGTAGTGAGAGGTGGCGTTGGATCTGAGCGAGGCATCGGTTTGTGCACCTAAACCCTCTTGTCTTTTGAGTCTACACCGACCAACAGACACTGACGCGGGGACGCCCGTGGTCGGTGGGACTACCATATTGTTCGGGACCAGGATGGAGGCACACCGGTCGGAAACGCCACGACTGCCAGAAAACGACATGCAGGATGGCGGATGGACGTTTCCACGCCACCAGCGAAGAGCACGGAGGAGGCAGAGATCACTGAGCCTGAATCGAGTGGTCCAACAAACACAAAGAAACTCAGGTGAGCTCCCCACTGACAAATATAAGGTACAAAACAATAATTTTGAAACCTTAGGTGAAAGTTTGTCTGGTGACGGTCTGGCTACGCATGCTGTGGGTCGGGAGGGGACGAGGCACGGGGAGGGATGGGGTCGCCCGAACATGAGACGTGTCAGACAACAAGGAGGACAAGATGCTCCCGCACCAAGGCGTGCACTTGATACTGACACAAGGACGAGTGCGAAGAATATATTTAAATTAATACGGACAGTACACCATAAAAGTGTGATTGAAGAAGCACGCGACACGGGCTTGTACCCCAGGGGTATGATTAAACAGGTGTCCAGGCTCTCTAGTTTTATAAAACCGGCTGCGCCCACAGAACAAGTTAGGAGGCAACTTGATCAAAACACAGACTCTTGGATGTCCAAAAATCTAGATATTCTTTATGATCATTATGCCACTATTATTGAATCTTTAAAAGGAACTAGAAAGACTGAGGTGTCAGTTCAAGTGGCAAAGACGTGGGCTTTTAAAAGATACGGGGCTCGATTACGAGTTTCTACAATATCAACAGTTGAAACTCTGCTCAAATCGTCAGGGGAAGAGGGTGGAGGGAGGGCCCGCTCGGAGGCCGGCTACACACGGGAACAGAATACAGTACAGAGGGGGGGAAGATCGGGGGTAATGCCGATTGATCTGAGAAATGATAATGAATTTCCGCCCTTACCTACAGTGGTTAAAAACCAGACTGCTAGTAGCAGTAATATACAAAATGTTTCCTATCAGAAAAACCTATCGTTGGGAAAAAGGAAAACTATTGTAGAAGAGCTGAATGAGCTTCAGACTGTGAATGCCCGTGCGCCGGCCACCGCGGGAGCTCTCCCGAAGGGGAGAAATGTAGATGGGGGGAAGACGGGAGAGGGTGGGAGTAGGGTGGAGACAACAGCCAGAATTAGATCAAACGTGGTGGTTGATTTAGATGAAACCGATGACATTCTGCCTGCCTCTTTGTGCTCTCCCCCTGTGCGTCCTAGAAATATTGTGCGCTGTGACTTGCCCTTAACGGCCGCGAACAGGTTGACATCTGAGCCTGCCACCCCTTCAGTTTCCTGCTCCACGTCTCGCGCAGGAGACCGGACGAATGGTCCAGACCCTATAATGAAACAACAAAAGCGAGTAAAAATCCAAACCTCTGCTAAAACAGGTGACAAGGTAGTGGGTGAAATGACGATTGAGGCCCTGCAACAGCAGGAGCCGGCGGGAAACCTGAGCAGTGACTCATTGGACCGCTCTGATCCCCACTATTATAATATTAAGAGTAATTTTCACCTGAATGAGGAGGATAATGAGAGCGAGGGCTCGGTGGCAGAATTTAAAACCGTGCGGCAAATAAAGCAGAGGGAGTCTCATAGCGGGCGCGGGCTTACAGGAAAGGGAGAGCCGGTCGGGGCGGAGGCGGAGACGAGGGGCGCAGAGGGGGGTTACTATACACCTACGTACCATCGGGCGAGACCTAGTAGGAAATTACAGGATTGGAGAATCAAAGTTGATAAACCGGTAGTTTTCTTGGGGGACTCCAATCTAAATAGAATACCCCCCTTTGAGAATGATCAGATTCAGGTGGAGAGCTACCCGGGTGCGAACTTTTACCATTTCTTCAACCTGTTGGAAATGACGCCGGTGTGTGAAAATGCGGAAATGGTGATCTTGTCTGTAGGCCTTAATAATAAGGATCAGGACCCCCAGAAGACCTCAATTAAACAACTACGCAAGGTGGTGAATGGGGCGAAAGCCGTGTTTCCGAGTGCGGACATTTTTGTAGCCCACATTCACTTTTCCAGATCACTATCCAAACTCCAACAGTCAAATCTCACTATGATCAATAACTTCATCAGTACACATTATAATTATTTACCGTGTATACCTCAACAATACTTCCATACCACAGCTGATGGCATTCATTGGACGAGTGAGACGGCTAAAAGTATCTTTGACAGCTGGTGTGAAGGCCTGCGACTCAGCGTGGGTCTTACGATGTAGTATTGTGGGCTAATGTATGTGGGGGGAATTTGGGCCTGTTTGGGAGCGCGCTTGCAGCAACACCGGTATGCCACACGGGCAGATCAGCTGCGCTCCACAGTGGCCACTCACTTCAGGGAACGCACAGAGGAGGCCCTGAGCATCGTGAGCCTACAGGCCAACCCGGGCTGGTCGGTCGGTCAGCGGAGTAAGATGGAGAGAGTTTGATGCCAGGATGTTATTGTCATTTTTAAATATTTCTTTTGTGGGTGTAGAATTTTTAGTACATTTGGTATTTCTTTGATGTTGTTAATATTAAGTATATGCAGTATATGGTTTGGAATAATCAATTAAGACTCCAATGTCTGAGGGAGGGAGAATCCTTAGAATTATAGGTCAGGCTTTGAAAGTATGGTGAGAAATAAAGAAAGTTCAAAAAGAAAAAATGGTCTGGAAACCTGTTGTTTGTTTTATAACATAAATTCTGTGAACAGATCATAATTATATTTCTAAGCAAAATGTCACCAAAAAAAAAAAAAAAAAAAAAAAAAAAAAAAAAAAAAAAAAAAAAAAAAAAAAAAAAAAAAAAAAATACAAAGACTACTTGTCAATATTGAGTATGTTTCCCTGATTGCCATAGGTCCCCATGACAGAACTGCATGGAGGTTGTTTTGAACAGAGTGTAACACTAACAGTGTGAGGATTCATTATAATTACTAACTGCATGGAGTGTGATTATTGTTGAAAATGAATAAGAAAATCAAAAACGATAAAAACCTTTTCTCTTGGAGGTCACATCCCCTCCAGGGAGTCATGGGAGAAATATGGCTTTGGGACCTTTTTAGTATTGGTGACAGTGCTGGAACTTTCAATGAGTCGGCCTTATGGCCTGGGGGGAATAAAGACATTGGGGGATGGTTTTATGATTGACAACATATGGAAGAAGGTACAAGACGCACCCAAGAAGAAGAGGAGTATGCTGGAGAGAAGGAGAAGAGCGGAGTAAGTGGAGATGGGATGCTTCAGTAATTCCTAGGACCGTGCACCAAAGTTTGAATTAAAAAACATCTAAGCTATAGTTTCCTAACACCTAACCAGCCTGTGCCAGGAATTTGTATCTGACATCCATCCACGATTCCTAAAAGGACCTCTTAATAAACAGACTGACTACTCCTTGAAACATAAAACAGCATCTCCTTGGGACAAATGGAGATTACTGAGTTTATTGAATTGTTTTTTTCAAAAAGATCTAATAATCTGAATTTAACAATTTCTTTTTTTGTATCTTCATTGTGTATAACCTGTGGGATGAGCCTACCCAGGCTACTGGATCCTAAACCTAACCATTTTGCCTTAAGAAAGTGTCACTAGAATGTGGATAAATTTGGAGGATGGTCTTAACCAGACACATGGCCCTAAACCTAACCACTTTGGCTTGGCAGACACTATTAGAATGGGAGAATTAAAAGGGAAGATGACCCTGCCCAGACCGCATGACCCTAAACTTAACATCTTGGGGGAAATATTAACAGTTGGTAACTGCATTTGGGAAACTTAAAACCTCATGGTGGGGAGTTAATATCTTATAATGCCAAGCATTTGGGGTAAGGTGGCCATGAAATAAGAATTAATTTGCCCTCTTATTTATTTTGAGGCCTCCGCTGACCGACTGGACCTTTTACCTGATTTCGTTGTAGTGATGTCTTCCCCCCATCATCTATTGGGGAGTATAATGGCTGTCCTAGTGCAATAGGAAAAGCAGCCCTTCAAGTTGTGGTTTTCGCTGATTATTTATTCAATTGCTCTTAAAAAGCCATTTTTAATATAGGGTTCTTATTATTATGGGTTGCCTTATATAGCCTTTTTATTTTTGGAATGAAGGTGAATATGGATTGATTGTTTATTTAGTTTTGGTAGATTTTTTTTATGTATTTTCTTTTTTCTTTCTTTCCCTGTTTTTCACGTTCCTGCTCCGGATGTTACCCGTTGTCGGGTTCTCCCCCCGGTCCGCGACAGCCCTAAGACTCCCTCCGGACCCCACTCCCTTACCTAGTTTTTTAATTATATTTTTCCTCTCCATTCCCATTTGATCTATATTTGTCTTAACTTTAGCTTTGTTTTTTTCCATCCCTCTTGCTTTTTAGAAGATATTATTTTGTGTTCACCTTCTTTCTTATAAAATAATGTCTTTTTATATGTGTATATATACATATATTTTATTAAACCATCCTCAGCAGGATGATGTTTTTAATTATAAAAATTATATCATGGGTTTATATTCTTTTTACAATTTTTTATGGTTATTCTTATTTTCTCTTATTAATTCCATATGATATTTTAAAGGTTTTTATTCTTATTTTTAATTTTGTTGTTTTTTTAGAGAGAGGCCTGGACACCTTTTATTGGGGAGGGATTTGGTCACATGTAATACCCATGTAACCTATGATTACCAATCCTGGGAGGGGCCCAGGACTTGGGCATCTCCCAGGAAATGTATTTAAATGCCTCGCTCCTTCCGGACACCTAGTAGCATGTATCCCTCTGAAGAAGCGGTAACTCCGCGAAACGTCAGGGACGCTAGACCAAACTTATTGGAAGAAAGGCGACTTTTTTTAGCCCTTCCAGAGATGGGCGACAAGTAATTTTGTTTAGCCCAGTCACATGAAAGACTATTTTAATTGACAAACTTTTTTTACAACTGTAAAGTGGGGAGTTTTTATTCACCTGTAGCAAAGTGACCGTGAACTCTAAACGGGTAGTGAGAGGTGGCGTTGGATCTGAGCGAGGCATCGGTTTGTGCACCTAAACCCTCTTGTCTTTTGAGTCTACACCGACCAACAGACACTGACGCGGGGACGCCCGTGGTCGGTGGGACTACCATATTGTTCGGGACCAGGATGGAGGCACACCGGTCGGAAACGCCACGACTGCCAGAAAACGACATGCAGGATGGCGGATGGACGTTTCCACGCCACCAGCGAAGAGCACGGAGGAGGCAGAGATCACTGAGCCTGAATCGAGTGGTCCAACAAACACAAAGAAACTCAGGTGAGCTCCCCACTGACAAATATAAGGTACAAAACAATAATTTTGAAACCTTAGGTGAAAGTTTGTCTGGTGACGGTCTGGCTACGCATGCTGTGGGTCGGGAGGGGACGAGGCACGGGGAGGGATGGGGTCGCCCGAACATGAGACGTGTCAGACAACAAGGAGGACAAGATGCTCCCGCACCAAGGCGTGCACTTGATACTGACACAAGGACGAGTGCGAAGAATATATTTAAATTAATACGGACAGTACACCATAAAAGTGTGATTGAAGAAGCACGCGACACGGGCTTGTACCCCAGGGGTATGATTAAACAGGTGTCCAGGCTCTCTAGTTTTATAAAACCGGCTGCGCCCACAGAACAAGTTAGGAGGCAACTTGATCAAAACACAGACTCTTGGATGTCCAAAAATCTAGATATTCTTTATGATCATTATGCCACTATTATTGAATCTTTAAAAGGAACTAGAAAGACTGAGGTGTCAGTTCAAGTGGCAAAGACGTGGGCTTTTAAAAGATACGGGGCTCGATTACGAGTTTCTACAATATCAACAGTTGAAACTCTGCTCAAATCGTCAGGGGAAGAGGGTGGAGGGAGGGCCCGCTCGGAGGCCGGCTACACACGGGAACAGAATACAGTACAGAGGGGGGGAAGATCGGGGGTAATGCCGATTGATCTGAGAAATGATAATGAATTTCCGCCCTTACCTACAGTGGTTAAAAACCAGACTGCTAGTAGCAGTAATATACAAAATGTTTCCTATCAGAAAAACCTATCGTTGGGAAAAAGGAAAACTATTGTAGAAGAGCTGAATGAGCTTCAGACTGTGAATGCCCGTGCGCCGGCCACCGCGGGAGCTCTCCCGAAGGGGAGAAATGTAGATGGGGGGAAGACGGGAGAGGGTGGGAGTAGGGTGGAGACAACAGCCAGAATTAGATCAAACGTGGTGGTTGATTTAGATGAAACCGATGACATTCTGCCTGCCTCTTTGTGCTCTCCCCCTGTGCGTCCTAGAAATATTGTGCGCTGTGACTTGCCCTTAACGGCCGCGAACAGGTTGACATCTGAGCCTGCCACCCCTTCAGTTTCCTGCTCCACGTCTCGCGCAGGAGACCGGACGAATGGTCCAGACCCTATAATGAAACAACAAAAGCGAGTAAAAATCCAAACCTCTGCTAAAACAGGTGACAAGGTAGTGGGTGAAATGACGATTGAGGCCCTGCAACAGCAGGAGCCGGCGGGAAACCTGAGCAGTGACTCATTGGACCGCTCTGATCCCCACTATTATAATATTAAGAGTAATTTTCACCTGAATGAGGAGGATAATGAGAGCGAGGGCTCGGTGGCAGAATTTAAAACCGTGCGGCAAATAAAGCAGAGGGAGTCTCATAGCGGGCGCGGGCTTACAGGAAAGGGAGAGCCGGTCGGGGCGGAGGCGGAGACGAGGGGCGCAGAGGGGGGTTACTATACACCTACGTACCATCGGGCGAGACCTAGTAGGAAATTACAGGATTGGAGAATCAAAGTTGATAAACCGGTAGTTTTCTTGGGGGACTCCAATCTAAATAGAATACCCCCCTTTGAGAATGATCAGATTCAGGTGGAGAGCTACCCGGGTGCGAACTTTTACCATTTCTTCAACCTGTTGGAAATGACGCCGGTGTGTGAAAATGCGGAAATGGTGATCTTGTCTGTAGGCCTTAATAATAAGGATCAGGACCCCCAGAAGACCTCAATTAAACAACTACGCAAGGTGGTGAATGGGGCGAAAGCCGTGTTTCCGAGTGCGGACATTTTTGTAGCCCACATTCACTTTTCCAGATCACTATCCAAACTCCAACAGTCAAATCTCACTATGATCAATAACTTCATCAGTACACATTATAATTATTTACCGTGTATACCTCAACAATACTTCCATACCACAGCTGATGGCATTCATTGGACGAGTGAGACGGCTAAAAGTATCTTTGACAGCTGGTGTGAAGGCCTGCGACTCAGCGTGGGTCTTACGATGTAGTATTGTGGGCTAATGTATGTGGGGGGAATTTGGGCCTGTTTGGGAGCGCGCTTGCAGCAACACCGGTATGCCACACGGGCAGATCAGCTGCGCTCCACAGTGGCCACTCACTTCAGGGAACGCACAGAGGAGGCCCTGAGCATCGTGAGCCTACAGGCCAACCCGGGCTGGTCGGTCGGTCAGCGGAGTAAGATGGAGAGAGTTTGATGCCAGGATGTTATTGTCATTTTTAAATATTTCTTTTGTGGGTGTAGAATTTTTAGTACATTTGGTATTTCTTTGATGTTGTTAATATTAAGTATATGCAGTATATGGTTTGGAATAATCAATTAAGACTCCAATGTCTGAGGGAGGGAGAATCCTTAGAATTATAGGTCAGGCTTTGAAAGTATGGTGAGAAATAAAGAAAGTTCAAAAAGAAAAAATGGTCTGGAAACCTGTTGTTTGTTTTATAACATAAATTCTGTGAACAGATCATAATTATATTTCTAAGCAAAATGTCACCAAAAAAAAAAAAAAAAAAAAAAAAAAAAAAAAAAAAAAAAAAAAAAAAAAAAAAAAAATACAAAGACTACTTGTCAATATTGAGTATGTTTCCCTGATTGCCATAGGTCCCCATGACAGAACTGCATGGAGGTTGTTTTGAACAGAGTGTAACACTAACAGTGTGAGGATTCATTATAATTACTAACTGCATGGAGTGTGATTATTGTTGAAAATGAATAAGAAAATCAAAAACGATAAAAACCTTTTCTCTTGGAGGTCACATCCCCTCCAGGGAGTCATGGGAGAAATATGGCTTTGGGACCTTTTTAGTATTGGTGACAGTGCTGGAACTTTCAATGAGTCGGCCTTATGGCCTGGGGGGAATAAAGACATTGGGGGATGGTTTTATGATTGACAACATATGGAAGAAGGTACAAGACGCACCCAAGAAGAAGAGGAGTATGCTGGAGAGAAGGAGAAGAGCGGAGTAAGTGGAGATGGGATGCTTCAGTAATTCCTAGGACCGTGCACCAAAGTTTGAATTAAAAAACATCTAAGCTATAGTTTCCTAACACCTAACCAGCCTGTGCCAGGAATTTGTATCTGACATCCATCCACGATTCCTAAAAGGACCTCTTAATAAACAGACTGACTACTCCTTGAAACATAAAACAGCATCTCCTTGGGACAAATGGAGATTACTGAGTTTATTGAATTGTTTTTTTCAAAAAGATCTAATAATCTGAATTTAACAATTTCTTTTTTTGTATCTTCATTGTGTATAACCTGTGGGATGAGCCTACCCAGGCTACTGGATCCTAAACCTAACCATTTTGCCTTAAGAAAGTGTCACTAGAATGTGGATAAATTTGGAGGATGGTCTTAACCAGACACATGGCCCTAAACCTAACCACTTTGGCTTGGCAGACACTATTAGAATGGGAGAATTAAAAGGGAAGATGACCCTGCCCAGACCGCATGACCCTAAACTTAACATCTTGGGGGAAATATTAACAGTTGGTAACTGCATTTGGGAAACTTAAAACCTCATGGTGGGGAGTTAATATCTTATAATGCCAAGCATTTGGGGTAAGGTGGCCATGAAATAAGAATTAATTTGCCCTCTTATTTATTTTGAGGCCTCCGCTGACCGACTGGACCTTTTACCTGATTTCGTTGTAGTGATGTCTTCCCCCCATCATCTATTGGGGAGTATAATGGCTGTCCTAGTGCAATAGGAAAAGCAGCCCTTCAAGTTGTGGTTTTCGCTGATTATTTATTCAATTGCTCTTAAAAAGCCATTTTTAATATAGGGTTCTTATTATTATGGGTTGCCTTATATAGCCTTTTTATTTTTGGAATGAAGGTGAATATGGATTGATTGTTTATTTAGTTTTGGTAGATTTTTTTTATGTATTTTCTTTTTTCTTTCTTTCCCTGTTTTTCACGTTCCTGCTCCGGATGTTACCCGTTGTCGGGTTCTCCCCCCGGTCCGCGACAGCCCTAAGACTCCCTCCGGACCCCACTCCCTTACCTAGTTTTTTAATTATATTTTTCCTCTCCATTCCCATTTGATCTATATTTGTCTTAACTTTAGCTTTGTTTTTTTCCATCCCTCTTGCTTTTTAGAAGATATTATTTTGTGTTCACCTTCTTTCTTATAAAATAATGTCTTTTTATATGTGTATATATACATATATTTTATTAAACCATCCTCAGCAGGATGATGTTTTTAATTATAAAAATTATATCATGGGTTTATATTCTTTTTACAATTTTTTATGGTTATTCTTATTTTCTCTTATTAATTCCATATGATATTTTAAAGGTTTTTATTCTTATTTTTAATTTTGTTGTTTTTTTAGAGAGAGGCCTGGACACCTTTTATTGGGGAGGGATTTGGTCACATGTAATACCCATGTAACCTATGATTACCAATCCTGGGAGGGGCCCAGGACTTGGGCATCTCCCAGGAAATGTATTTAAATGCCTCGCTCCTTCCGGACACCTAGTAGCATGTATCCCTCTGAAGAAGCGGTAACTCCGCGAAACGTCAGGGACGCTAGACCAAACTTATTGGAAGAAAGGCGACTTTTTTTAGCCCTTCCAGAGATGGGCGACAAGTAATTTTGTTTAGCCCAGTCACATGAAAGACTATTTTAATTGACAAACTTTTTTTACAACTGTAAAGTGGGGAGTTTTTATTCACCTGTAGCAAAGTGACCGTGAACTCTAAACGGGTAGTGAGAGGTGGCGTTGGATCTGAGCGAGGCATCGGTTTGTGCACCTAAACCCTCTTGTCTTTTGAGTCTACACCGACCAACAGACACTGACGCGGGGACGCCCGTGGTCGGTGGGACTACCATATTGTTCGGGACCAGGATGGAGGCACACCGGTCGGAAACGCCACGACTGCCAGAAAACGACATGCAGGATGGCGGATGGACGTTTCCACGCCACCAGCGAAGAGCACGGAGGAGGCAGAGATCACTGAGCCTGAATCGAGTGGTCCAACAAACACAAAGAAACTCAGGTGAGCTCCCCACTGACAAATATAAGGTACAAAACAATAATTTTGAAACCTTAGGTGAAAGTTTGTCTGGTGACGGTCTGGCTACGCATGCTGTGGGTCGGGAGGGGACGAGGCACGGGGAGGGATGGGGTCGCCCGAACATGAGACGTGTCAGACAACAAGGAGGACAAGATGCTCCCGCACCAAGGCGTGCACTTGATACTGACACAAGGACGAGTGCGAAGAATATATTTAAATTAATACGGACAGTACACCATAAAAGTGTGATTGAAGAAGCACGCGACACGGGCTTGTACCCCAGGGGTATGATTAAACAGGTGTCCAGGCTCTCTAGTTTTATAAAACCGGCTGCGCCCACAGAACAAGTTAGGAGGCAACTTGATCAAAACACAGACTCTTGGATGTCCAAAAATCTAGATATTCTTTATGATCATTATGCCACTATTATTGAATCTTTAAAAGGAACTAGAAAGACTGAGGTGTCAGTTCAAGTGGCAAAGACGTGGGCTTTTAAAAGATACGGGGCTCGATTACGAGTTTCTACAATATCAACAGTTGAAACTCTGCTCAAATCGTCAGGGGAAGAGGGTGGAGGGAGGGCCCGCTCGGAGGCCGGCTACACACGGGAACAGAATACAGTACAGAGGGGGGGAAGATCGGGGGTAATGCCGATTGATCTGAGAAATGATAATGAATTTCCGCCCTTACCTACAGTGGTTAAAAACCAGACTGCTAGTAGCAGTAATATACAAAATGTTTCCTATCAGAAAAACCTATCGTTGGGAAAAAGGAAAACTATTGTAGAAGAGCTGAATGAGCTTCAGACTGTGAATGCCCGTGCGCCGGCCACCGCGGGAGCTCTCCCGAAGGGGAGAAATGTAGATGGGGGGAAGACGGGAGAGGGTGGGAGTAGGGTGGAGACAACAGCCAGAATTAGATCAAACGTGGTGGTTGATTTAGATGAAACCGATGACATTCTGCCTGCCTCTTTGTGCTCTCCCCCTGTGCGTCCTAGAAATATTGTGCGCTGTGACTTGCCCTTAACGGCCGCGAACAGGTTGACATCTGAGCCTGCCACCCCTTCAGTTTCCTGCTCCACGTCTCGCGCAGGAGACCGGACGAATGGTCCAGACCCTATAATGAAACAACAAAAGCGAGTAAAAATCCAAACCTCTGCTAAAACAGGTGACAAGGTAGTGGGTGAAATGACGATTGAGGCCCTGCAACAGCAGGAGCCGGCGGGAAACCTGAGCAGTGACTCATTGGACCGCTCTGATCCCCACTATTATAATATTAAGAGTAATTTTCACCTGAATGAGGAGGATAATGAGAGCGAGGGCTCGGTGGCAGAATTTAAAACCGTGCGGCAAATAAAGCAGAGGGAGTCTCATAGCGGGCGCGGGCTTACAGGAAAGGGAGAGCCGGTCGGGGCGGAGGCGGAGACGAGGGGCGCAGAGGGGGGTTACTATACACCTACGTACCATCGGGCGAGACCTAGTAGGAAATTACAGGATTGGAGAATCAAAGTTGATAAACCGGTAGTTTTCTTGGGGGACTCCAATCTAAATAGAATACCCCCCTTTGAGAATGATCAGATTCAGGTGGAGAGCTACCCGGGTGCGAACTTTTACCATTTCTTCAACCTGTTGGAAATGACGCCGGTGTGTGAAAATGCGGAAATGGTGATCTTGTCTGTAGGCCTTAATAATAAGGATCAGGACCCCCAGAAGACCTCAATTAAACAACTACGCAAGGTGGTGAATGGGGCGAAAGCCGTGTTTCCGAGTGCGGACATTTTTGTAGCCCACATTCACTTTTCCAGATCACTATCCAAACTCCAACAGTCAAATCTCACTATGATCAATAACTTCATCAGTACACATTATAATTATTTACCGTGTATACCTCAACAATACTTCCATACCACAGCTGATGGCATTCATTGGACGAGTGAGACGGCTAAAAGTATCTTTGACAGCTGGTGTGAAGGCCTGCGACTCAGCGTGGGTCTTACGATGTAGTATTGTGGTTTAATGTATGTGGGGGGAATTTGGGCCTGTTTGGGAGCGCGCTTGCAGCAACACCGGTATGCCACACGGGCAGATCAGCTGCGCTCCACAGTGGCCACTCACTTCAGGGAACGCACAGAGGAGGCCCTGAGCATCGTGAGCCTACAGGCCAACCCGGGCTGGTCGGTCGGTCAGCGGAGTAAGATGGAGAGAGTTTGATGCCAGGATGTTATTGTCATTTTTAAATATTTCTTTTGTGGGTGTAAAAATTTTTAGTACATTTGGTATTTCTTTGATGTTGTTAATATTAAGTATATGCAGTATATGGTTTGAAATAATCAATTAAGACTCCAATGTCTGAGGGAGGGAGAATCCTTAGAATTATAGGTCAGGCTTTGAAAGTATGGTGAGAAATAAAGAAAGTTCAAAAAGAAAAAATGGTCTGGAAACCTGTTGTTTGTTTTATAACATAAATTCTGTGAACAGATCATAATTATATTTCTAAGCAAAATGTCACCAAAAAAAAAAAAAAAAAAAAAAAAAAAAAAAAAAAAAAAAAAAAAAAAAAATACAAAGACTACTTGTCAATATTGAGTATGTTTCCCTGATTGCCATAAGTCCCCATGACAGAACTGCATGGAGGTTGTTTTGAACAGAGTGTAACACTAACAGTGTGAGGATTCATTATAATTACTAACTGCATGGAGTGTGATTATTGTTGAAAATGAATAAGAAAATCAAAAACGATAAAAACCTTTTCTCTTGGAGGTCACATCCCCTCCAGGGAGTCATGGGAGAAATATGGCTTTGGGACCTTTTTAGTATTGGTGACAGTGCTGGAACTTTCAATGAGTCTGCCTTATGGCCTGGGGGGAATAAAGACATTGGGGGATGGTTTTATGATTGACAACATATGGAAGAAGGTACAAGACGCACCCAAGAAGAAGAGGAGTATGCTGGAGAGAAGGAGAAGAGCGGAGTAAGTGGAGATGGGATGCTTCAGTAATTCCTAGGACCGTGCACCAAAGTTTGAATTAAAAAACATCTAAGCTATAGTTTCCTAATACCTAACCAGCCTGTGCCAGGAATTTGTATCTGACATCCATCCACGATTCCTAAAAGGACCTCTTAATAAACAGACTGACTACTCCTTGAAACATAAAACAGCATCTCCTTGGGACAAATGGAGATTACTGAGTTTATTGAATTGTTTTTTTTCAAAAAGATCTAATAATCTGAATTTAACAATTTCTTTTTTTGTATCTTCATTGTGTATAACCTGTGGGATGAGCCTACCCAGGCTACTGGATCCTAAACCTAACCATTTTGCCTTAAGAAAGTGTCACTAGAATGTGGATAATTTGGAGGATGGTCTTAACCAGACACATGGCCCTAAACCTAACCACTTTGGCTTGGCAGACACTATTAGAACGGGAGAATTAAAAGGGAAGATGACCCTGCCCAGACCGCATGACCCTAAACTTAACATCTTGGGGGAAATATTAACAGTTGGTAACTGCATTTGGGAAACTTAAACCTCATGGTGGGGAGTTAATATCTTATAATGCCAAGCATTTGGGGTAAGGTGGCCATGAAATAAGAATTAATTTGCCCTCTTATTTATTTTGAGGCCTCCGCTGACCGACTGGACCTTTTACCTGATTGCGTTGTAGTGATGTCTTCCCCCCATCATCTATTGGGGAGTATAATGGCTGTCCTAGTGCAATAGGAAAAGCAGCCCTTCAAGTTGTGGTTTTCGCTGATTATTTATTCAATTGCTCTTAAAAAGCCATTTTTAATATAGGGTTCTTATTATTATGGGTTGCCTTATATAGCCTTTTTATTTTTGGAATGAAGGTGAATATGGATTGATTGTTTATTTAGTTTTTGTAGATTTTTTTTATGTATTTTCTTTTTTCTTTCTTTCCCTGTTTTTCACGTTCCTGCTCCGGATGTTACCCGTTGTCGGGTTCTCCCCCCGGTCCGCGACAGCCCTAAGACTCCCTCCGGACCCCACTCCCTTACCTAGTTTTTTAATTATATTTTTCCTCTCCATTCCCATTTGATCTATATTTGTCTTAACTTTAGCTTTGTTTTTTTTCCATCCCTCTTGCTTTTTAGAAGATATTATTTTGTGTTCACCTTCTTTCTTATAAAATAATGTCTTTTTATATGTGTACATATATACATATATTTTATTAAACCATCCTCAGCAGGATGATGTTTTTAATTATAAAAATTATATCATGGGTTTATATTCTTTTTACAATTTTTTATGGTTATTTTTATTTTCTCTTATTAATTCCATATGATATTTTAAAGGTTTTTATTCTTATTTTTAATTTTGTTGTTTTTTTAGAGAGAGGCCTGGACACCTTTTATTGGGGAGGGATTTGGTCACATGTAATACCCATGTAACCTATGATTACCAATCCTGGGAGGGGCCCAGGACTTGGGCATCTCCCAGGAAATGTATTTAAATGCCTCGCTCCTTCCGGACACCTAGTAGCATGTATCCCTCTGAAGAAGCGGTAACTCCGCGAAACGTCAGGGACGCTAGACCAAACTTATTGGAAGAAAGGCGACTTTTTTTAGCCCTTCCAGAGATGGGCGACAAGTAATTTTGTTTAGCCCAGTCACATGAAAGACTATTTTAATTGACAAACTTTTTTTACAACTGTAAAGTGGGGAGTTTTTATTCACCTGTAGCAAAGTGACCGTGAACTCTAAACGGGTAGTGAGAGGTGGCGTTGGATCTGAGCGAGGCATCGGTTTGTGCACCTAAACCCTCTTGTTTTTTGAGTCTACACCGACCAACAGACACTGACGCGGGGACGCCCGTGGTCGGTGGGACTACCATATTGTTCGGGTCCAGGATGGAGGCACACCGGTCGGAAACGCCACGTCTGCCAGAAAACGACATGCAGGATGGCGGATGGACGTTTCCACGCCACCAGCGAAGAGCACGGAGGAGGCAGAGATCACTGAGCCTGAATCGAGTGGTCCAACAAACACAAAGAAACTCAGGTGAGCTCCCCACTGACAAATATAAGGTACAAAACAATAACTTTGAAACCTTAGGTGAAAGTTTGTCTGGTGACGGTCTGGCTACGCATGCTGGGGGTCGGGAGGGGACGAGGCATGGGGAGGGATGGGGTCGCCCGAACATGAGACGTGTCAGACAACAAGGAGGACAAGATGCTCCCGCACCAAAGCGCGCACTTGATGCTGACACAAGGACGAGTGCGAAGAATATATTTAAATTAATACGGACAGTACACCATAAAAGTGTGATTGAAGAAGCACGCGACACGGGCTTGTACCCCAGGGGTATGATTAAACAGGTGTCCAGGCTCTCTAGTTTTATAAAACCGGCTGCGCCCACAGAACAAGTTAGGAGGCAACTTGATCAAAACACAGACTCTTGGATGTCCAAAAATCTAGATATTCTTTATGATCATTATGCCACTATTATTGAATCTTTAAAAGGAACTAGAAAGACTGAGGTGTCATTTCAAGTGGCAAAGACGTGGGCTTTTAAAAGATACGGGGCTCGCTTACGAGTTTCTACAATATCAACAGTTGAAACTCTGTTTAAATCGTCAGGGGAAGAGGGTGGAGGGAGGGCCCGTTCGGAGGCCGGCCACACACGGGAACAGAACACAGTACAGAGGGGGGGAAGATCGGGGGTAATGCCGATTGATCTGAGAGATGATAATGAATTTCCGCCCTTACCTACAGTGGTTAAAAACCAGACTGCTAGTAGCAGTAATATACAAAATGTTTCCTATCAGAAAAACCTATCGTTGGGAAAAAGGAAAACTATTGTAGAAGAGCTGAATGAGCTTCAGACTGTGAATGCCCGTGCGCCGGCCACCGCGGGAGCTCTCCCGAAGGGGAGAAATGTAGATGGGGGGAAGACGGGAGAGGGTGGGAGTAGGGTGGAGACAACAGCCAGAATTAGATCAAACGTGGTGGTTGATTTAGATGAAACCGATGACATTCTGCCTGCCTCTTTGTGCTCTCCCCCTGTGCGTCCTAGAAATATTGTGCGCTGTGACTTGCCCTTAACGGCCGCGAACAGGTTGATATCTGAGCCTGCCACCCCTTCAGTTTCCTGCTCCACGTCTCGCGCAGGAGACCGGACGAATGGTCCAGACCCTATAATGAAACAACAAAAGCGAGTAAAAATCCAAACCTCTGCTAAAACAGGTGACAAGGTAGTGGGTGAAATGACGATTGAGGCCCTGCAACAGCAGGAGCCGGCGGGAAACCTGAGCAGTGACTCATTGGACCGCTCTGATCCCCACTATTATAATATTAAGAGTAATTTTCACCTGAATGAGGAGGATAATGAGAGCGAGGGCTCGGTGGCAGAATTTAAAACCGTGCGGCAAATAAAGCAGAGGGAGTCTCATAGCGGGCGCGGGCTTACAGGAAAGGGAGAGCCGGTCGGGGCGGAGGCGGAGACGAGGGGCGCAGAGGGGGGTTATTATACACCTACGTACCATCGGGCGAGACCTAGTAGGAAATTACAGGATTGGAGAATCAAGGTTGATAAACCGGTAGTTTTCTTGGGGGACTCCAATCTAAATAGAATACCCCCCTTTGAGAATGATCAGATTCAGGTGGAGAGCTACCCGGGTGCGAACTTTTACCATTTCTTCAACCTGTTGGAAATGACGCCGGTGTGTGAAAATGCGGAAATGGTGATCTTGTCTGTAGGCCTTAATAATAAGGATCAGGACCCTCAGAAGACCTCAATTAAACAACTACGTAAGGTGGTGAATGGGGCGAAAGCCGTGTTTCCGAGTGCGGACATTTTTGTAGCCCACATTCACTTTTCCAGATCACTATCCAAACTCCAACAGTCAAATCTCACTATGATCAATAACTTCATCAGTACACATTATAATTATTTACCGTGCATACCTCAACAACACTTCCATACCGTAGCTGATGGCATTCATTGGACGAGTGAGACGGCTAAAAGTATCTTTGACAGCTGGTGTGAAGGCCTGCGACTCAGCGTGGGTCTTACGATGTAGTATTGTGGTTTAATGTATGTGGGGGGAATTTGGGCCTGTTTGGGAGCGCGCTTGCAGCAACACCGGTATGCCACACGGGCAGATCAGCTGCGCTCCACAGTGGCCACTCACTTCAGGGAACGCACAGAGGAGGCCCTGAGCATCGTGAGCCTACAGGCCAACCCGGGCTGGTCGGTCGGTCAGCGGAGTAAGATGGAGAGAGTTTGATGCCAGGATGTTATTGTCATTTTTAAATATTTCTTTTGTGGGTGTAAAAATTTTTAGTACATTTGGTATTTCTTTGATGTTGTTAATATTAAGTATATGCAGTATATGGTTTGAAATAATCAATTAAGACTCCAATGTCTGAGGGAGGGAGAATCCTTAGAATTATAGGTCAGGCTTTGAAAGTATGGTGAGAAATAAAGAAAGTTCAAAAAGAAAAAATGGTCTGGAAACCTGTTGTTTGTTTTATAACATAAATTCTGTGAACAGATCATAATTATATTTCTAAGCAAAATGTCACCAAAAAAAAAAAAAAAAAAAAAAAAAAAAAAAAAAAAAAAAAAAAAAAAAAAATACAAAGACTACTTGTCAATATTGAGTATGTTTCCCTGATTGCCATAAGTCCCCATGACAGAACTGCATGGAGGTTGTTTTGAACAGAGTGTAACACTAACAGTGTGAGGATTCATTATAATTACTAACTGCATGGAGTGTGATTATTGTTGAAAATGAATAAGAAAATCAAAAACGATAAAAACCTTTTCTCTTGGAGGTCACATCCCCTCCAGGGAGTCATGGGAGAAATATGGCTTTGGGACCTTTTTAGTATTGGTGACAGTGCTGGAACTTTCAATGAGTCTGCCTTATGGCCTGGGGGGAATAAAGACATTGGGGGATGGTTTTATGATTGACAACATATGGAAGAAGGTACAAGACGCACCCAAGAAGAAGAGGAGTATGCTGGAGAGAAGGAGAAGAGCGGAGTAAGTGGAGATGGGATGCTTCAGTAATTCCTAGGACCGTGCACCAAAGTTTGAATTAAAAAACATCTAAGCTATAGTTTCCTAATACCTAACCAGCCTGTGCCAGGAATTTGTATCTGACATCCATCCACGATTCCTAA
Organism: Rhamphochromis longiceps; assembly: GCF_057381845.1. Lineage (NCBI taxonomy): Eukaryota > Metazoa > Chordata > Actinopteri > Cichliformes > Cichlidae > Rhamphochromis > Rhamphochromis longiceps. The sequence continues at coordinate 37,229,008 of NC_140566.1, forward strand.
AAGGACCTCTTAATAAACAGACTGACTACTCCTTGAAACATAAAACAGCATCTCCTTGGGACAAATGGAGATTACTGAGTTTATTGAATTGTTTTTTTTCAAAAAGATCTAATAATCTGAATTTAACAATTTCTTTTTTTGTATCTTCATTGTGTATAACCTGTGGGATGAGCCTACCCAGGCTACTGGATCCTAAACCTAACCATTTTGCCTTAAGAAAGTGTCACTAGAATGTGGATAATTTGGAGGATGGTCTTAACCAGACACATGGCCCTAAACCTAACCACTTTGGCTTGGCAGACACTATTAGAACGGGAGAATTAAAAGGGAAGATGACCCTGCCCAGACCGCATGACCCTAAACTTAACATCTTGGGGGAAATATTAACAGTTGGTAACTGCATTTGGGAAACTTAAACCTCATGGTGGGGAGTTAATATCTTATAATGCCAAGCATTTGGGGTAAGGTGGCCATGAAATAAGAATTAATTTGCCCTCTTATTTATTTTGAGGCCTCCGCTGACCGACTGGACCTTTTACCTGATTGCGTTGTAGTGATGTCTTCCCCCCATCATCTATTGGGGAGTATAATGGCTGTCCTAGTGCAATAGGAAAAGCAGCCCTTCAAGTTGTGGTTTTCGCTGATTATTTATTCAATTGCTCTTAAAAAGCCATTTTTAATATAGGGTTCTTATTATTATGGGTTGCCTTATATAGCCTTTTTATTTTTGGAATGAAGGTGAATATGGATTGATTGTTTATTTAGTTTTTGTAGATTTTTTTTATGTATTTTCTTTTTTCTTTCTTTCCCTGTTTTTCACGTTCCTGCTCCGGATGTTACCCGTTGTCGGGTTCTCCCCCCGGTCCGCGACAGCCCTAAGACTCCCTCCGGACCCCACTCCCTTACCTAGTTTTTTAATTATATTTTTCCTCTCCATTCCCATTTGATCTATATTTGTCTTAACTTTAGCTTTGTTTTTTTTCCATCCCTCTTGCTTTTTAGAAGATATTATTTTGTGTTCACCTTCTTTCTTATAAAATAATGTCTTTTTATATGTGTACATATATACATATATTTTATTAAACCATCCTCAGCAGGATGATGTTTTTAATTATAAAAATTATATCATGGGTTTATATTCTTTTTACAATTTTTTATGGTTATTTTTATTTTCTCTTATTAATTCCATATGATATTTTAAAGGTTTTTATTCTTATTTTTAATTTTGTTGTTTTTTTAGAGAGAGGCCTGGACACCTTTTATTGGGGAGGGATTTGGTCACATGTAATACCCATGTAACCTATGATTACCAATCCTGGGAGGGGCCCAGGACTTGGGCATCTCCCAGGAAATGTATTTAAATGCCTCGCTCCTTCCGGACACCTAGTAGCATGTATCCCTCTGAAGAAGCGGTAACTCCGCGAAACGTCAGGGACGCTAGACCAAACTTATTGGAAGAAAGGCGACTTTTTTTAGCCCTTCCAGAGATGGGCGACAAGTAATTTTGTTTAGCCCAGTCACATGAAAGACTATTTTAATTGACAAACTTTTTTTACAACTGTAAAGTGGGGAGTTTTTATTCACCTGTAGCAAAGTGACCGTGAACTCTAAACGGGTAGTGAGAGGTGGCGTTGGATCTGAGCGAGGCATCGGTTTGTGCACCTAAACCCTCTTGTTTTTTGAGTCTACACCGACCAACAGACACTGACGCGGGGACGCCCGTGGTCGGTGGGACTACCATATTGTTCGGGTCCAGGATGGAGGCACACCGGTCGGAAACGCCACGTCTGCCAGAAAACGACATGCAGGATGGCGGATGGACGTTTCCACGCCACCAGCGAAGAGCACGGAGGAGGCAGAGATCACTGAGCCTGAATCGAGTGGTCCAACAAACACAAAGAAACTCAGGTGAGCTCCCCACTGACAAATATAAGGTACAAAACAATAACTTTGAAACCTTAGGTGAAAGTTTGTCTGGTGACGGTCTGGCTACGCATGCTGGGGGTCGGGAGGGGACGAGGCATGGGGAGGGATGGGGTCGCCCGAACATGAGACGTGTCAGACAACAAGGAGGACAAGATGCTCCCGCACCAAAGCGCGCACTTGATGCTGACACAAGGACGAGTGCGAAGAATATATTTAAATTAATACGGACAGTACACCATAAAAGTGTGATTGAAGAAGCACGCGACACGGGCTTGTACCCCAGGGGTATGATTAAACAGGTGTCCAGGCTCTCTAGTTTTATAAAACCGGCTGCGCCCACAGAACAAGTTAGGAGGCAACTTGATCAAAACACAGACTCTTGGATGTCCAAAAATCTAGATATTCTTTATGATCATTATGCCACTATTATTGAATCTTTAAAAGGAACTAGAAAGACTGAGGTGTCATTTCAAGTGGCAAAGACGTGGGCTTTTAAAAGATACGGGGCTCGCTTACGAGTTTCTACAATATCAACAGTTGAAACTCTGTTTAAATCGTCAGGGGAAGAGGGTGGAGGGAGGGCCCGTTCGGAGGCCGGCCACACACGGGAACAGAACACAGTACAGAGGGGGGGAAGATCGGGGGTAATGCCGATTGATCTGAGAGATGATAATGAATTTCCGCCCTTACCTACAGTGGTTAAAAACCAGACTGCTAGTAGCAGTAATATACAAAATGTTTCCTATCAGAAAAACCTATCGTTGGGAAAAAGGAAAACTATTGTAGAAGAGCTGAATGAGCTTCAGACTGTGAATGCCCGTGCGCCGGCCACCGCGGGAGCTCTCCCGAAGGGGAGAAATGTAGATGGGGGGAAGACGGGAGAGGGTGGGAGTAGGGTGGAGACAACAGCCAGAATTAGATCAAACGTGGTGGTTGATTTAGATGAAACCGATGACATTCTGCCTGCCTCTTTGTGCTCTCCCCCTGTGCGTCCTAGAAATATTGTGCGCTGTGACTTGCCCTTAACGGCCGCGAACAGGTTGATATCTGAGCCTGCCACCCCTTCAGTTTCCTGCTCCACGTCTCGCGCAGGAGACCGGACGAATGGTCCAGACCCTATAATGAAACAACAAAAGCGAGTAAAAATCCAAACCTCTGCTAAAACAGGTGACAAGGTAGTGGGTGAAATGACGATTGAGGCCCTGCAACAGCAGGAGCCGGCGGGAAACCTGAGCAGTGACTCATTGGACCGCTCTGATCCCCACTATTATAATATTAAGAGTAATTTTCACCTGAATGAGGAGGATAATGAGAGCGAGGGCTCGGTGGCAGAATTTAAAACCGTGCGGCAAATAAAGCAGAGGGAGTCTCATAGCGGGCGCGGGCTTACAGGAAAGGGAGAGCCGGTCGGGGCGGAGGCGGAGACGAGGGGCGCAGAGGGGGGTTATTATACACCTACGTACCATCGGGCGAGACCTAGTAGGAAATTACAGGATTGGAGAATCAAGGTTGATAAACCGGTAGTTTTCTTGGGGGACTCCAATCTAAATAGAATACCCCCCTTTGAGAATGATCAGATTCAGGTGGAGAGCTACCCGGGTGCGAACTTTTACCATTTCTTCAACCTGTTGGAAATGACGCCGGTGTGTGAAAATGCGGAAATGGTGATCTTGTCTGTAGGCCTTAATAATAAGGATCAGGACCCTCAGAAGACCTCAATTAAACAACTACGTAAGGTGGTGAATGGGGCGAAAGCCGTGTTTCCGAGTGCGGACATTTTTGTAGCCCACATTCACTTTTCCAGATCACTATCCAAACTCCAACAGTCAAATCTCACTATGATCAATAACTTCATCAGTACACATTATAATTATTTACCGTGCATACCTCAACAACACTTCCATACCGTAGCTGATGGCATTCATTGGACGAGTGAGACGGCTAAAAGTATCTTTGACAGCTGGTGTGAAGGCCTGCGACTCAGCGTGGGTCTTACGATGTAGTATTGTGGTTTAATGTATGTGGGGGGAATTTGGGCCTGTTTGGGAGCGCGCTTGCAGCAACACCGGTATGCCACACGGGCAGATCAGCTGCGCTCCACAGTGGCCACTCACTTCAGGGAACGCACAGAGGAGGCCCTGAGCATCGTGAGCCTACAGGCCAACCCGGGCTGGTCGGTCGGTCAGCGGAGTAAGATGGAGAGAGTTTGATGCCAGGATGTTATTGTCATTTTTAAATATTTCTTTTGTGGGTGTAAAAATTTTTAGTACATTTGGTATTTCTTTGATGTTGTTAATATTAAGTATATGCAGTATATGGTTTGAAATAATCAATTAAGACTCCAATGTCTGAGGGAGGGAGAATCCTTAGAATTATAGGTCAGGCTTTGAAAGTATGGTGAGAAATAAAGAAAGTTCAAAAAGAAAAAATGGTCTGGAAACCTGTTGTTTGTTTTATAACATAAATTCTGTGAACAGATCATAATTATATTTCTAAGCAAAATGTCACCAAAAAAAAAAAAAAAAAAAAAAAAAAAAAAAAAAAAAAAAAAAAAAAAAAAAAAAAAAAAAAAAAAAAAATACAAAGACTACTTGTCAATATTGAGTATGTTTCCCTGATTGCCATAAGTCCCCATGACAGAACTGCATGGAGGTTGTTTTGAACAGAGTGTAACACTAACAGTGTGAGGATTCATTATAATTACTAACTGCATGGAGTGTGATTATTGTTGAAAATGAATAAGAAAATCAAAAACGATAAAAACCTTTTCTCTTGGAGGTCACATCCCCTCCAGGGAGTCATGGGAGAAATATGGCTTTGGGACCTTTTTAGTATTGGTGACAGTGCTGGAACTTTCAATGAGTCTGCCTTATGGCCTGGGGGGAATAAAGACATTGGGGGATGGTTTTATGATTGACAACATATGGAAGAAGGTACAAGACGCACCCAAGAAGAAGAGGAGTATGCTGGAGAGAAGGAGAAGAGCGGAGTAAGTGGAGATGGGATGCTTCAGTAATTCCTAGGACCGTGCACCAAAGTTTGAATTAAAAAACATCTAAGCTATAGTTTCCTAATACCTAACCAGCCTGTGCCAGGAATTTGTATCTGACATCCATCCACGATTCCTAAAAGGACCTCTTAATAAACAGACTGACTACTCCTTGAAACATAAAACAGCATCTCCTTGGGACAAATGGAGATTACTGAGTTTATTGAATTGTTTTTTTTCAAAAAGATCTAATAATCTGAATTTAACAATTTCTTTTTTTGTATCTTCATTGTGTATAACCTGTGGGATGAGCCTACCCAGGCTACTGGATCCTAAACCTAACCATTTTGCCTTAAGAAAGTGTCACTAGAATGTGGATAATTTGGAGGATGGTCTTAACCAGACACATGGCCCTAAACCTAACCACTTTGGCTTGGCAGACACTATTAGAACGGGAGAATTAAAAGGGAAGATGACCCTGCCCAGACCGCATGACCCTAAACTTAACATCTTGGGGGAAATATTAACAGTTGGTAACTGCATTTGGGAAACTTAAACCTCATGGTGGGGAGTTAATATCTTATAATGCCAAGCATTTGGGGTAAGGTGGCCATGAAATAAGAATTAATTTGCCCTCTTATTTATTTTGAGGCCTCCGCTGACCGACTGGACCTTTTACCTGATTGCGTTGTAGTGATGTCTTCCCCCCATCATCTATTGGGGAGTATAATGGCTGTCCTAGTGCAATAGGAAAAGCAGCCCTTCAAGTTGTGGTTTTCGCTGATTATTTATTCAATTGCTCTTAAAAAGCCATTTTTAATATAGGGTTCTTATTATTATGGGTTGCCTTATATAGCCTTTTTATTTTTGGAATGAAGGTGAATATGGATTGATTGTTTATTTAGTTTTTGTAGATTTTTTTTATGTATTTTCTTTTTTCTTTCTTTCCCTGTTTTTCACGTTCCTGCTCCGGATGTTACCCGTTGTCGGGTTCTCCCCCCGGTCCGCGACAGCCCTAAGACTCCCTCCGGACCCCACTCCCTTACCTAGTTTTTTAATTATATTTTTCCTCTCCATTCCCATTTGATCTATATTTGTCTTAACTTTAGCTTTGTTTTTTTTCCATCCCTCTTGCTTTTTAGAAGATATTATTTTGTGTTCACCTTCTTTCTTATAAAATAATGTCTTTTTATATGTGTACATATATACATATATTTTATTAAACCATCCTCAGCAGGATGATGTTTTTAATTATAAAAATTATATCATGGGTTTATATTCTTTTTACAATTTTTTATGGTTATTTTTATTTTCTCTTATTAATTCCATATGATATTTTAAAGGTTTTTATTCTTATTTTTAATTTTGTTGTTTTTTTAGAGAGAGGCCTGGACACCTTTTATTGGGGAGGGATTTGGTCACATGTAATACCCATGTAACCTATGATTACCAATCCTGGGAGGGGCCCAGGACTTGGGCATCTCCCAGGAAATGTATTTAAATGCCTCGCTCCTTCCGGACACCTAGTAGCATGTATCCCTCTGAAGAAGCGGTAACTCCGCGAAACGTCAGGGACGCTAGACCAAACTTATTGGAAGAAAGGCGACTTTTTTTAGCCCTTCCAGAGATGGGCGACAAGTAATTTTGTTTAGCCCAGTCACATGAAAGACTATTTTAATTGACAAACTTTTTTTACAACTGTAAAGTGGGGAGTTTTTATTCACCTGTAGCAAAGTGACCGTGAACTCTAAACGGGTAGTGAGAGGTGGCGTTGGATCTGAGCGAGGCATCGGTTTGTGCACCTAAACCCTCTTGTTTTTTGAGTCTACACCGACCAACAGACACTGACGCGGGGACGCCCGTGGTCGGTGGGACTACCATATTGTTCGGGTCCAGGATGGAGGCACACCGGTCGGAAACGCCACGTCTGCCAGAAAACGACATGCAGGATGGCGGATGGACGTTTCCACGCCACCAGCGAAGAGCACGGAGGAGGCAGAGATCACTGAGCCTGAATCGAGTGGTCCAACAAACACAAAGAAACTCAGGTGAGCTCCCCACTGACAAATATAAGGTACAAAACAATAACTTTGAAACCTTAGGTGAAAGTTTGTCTGGTGACGGTCTGGCTACGCATGCTGGGGGTCGGGAGGGGACGAGGCATGGGGAGGGATGGGGTCGCCCGAACATGAGACGTGTCAGACAACAAGGAGGACAAGATGCTCCCGCACCAAAGCGCGCACTTGATGCTGACACAAGGACGAGTGCGAAGAATATATTTAAATTAATACGGACAGTACACCATAAAAGTGTGATTGAAGAAGCACGCGACACGGGCTTGTACCCCAGGGGTATGATTAAACAGGTGTCCAGGCTCTCTAGTTTTATAAAACCGGCTGCGCCCACAGAACAAGTTAGGAGGCAACTTGATCAAAACACAGACTCTTGGATGTCCAAAAATCTAGATATTCTTTATGATCATTATGCCACTATTATTGAATCTTTAAAAGGAACTAGAAAGACTGAGGTGTCATTTCAAGTGGCAAAGACGTGGGCTTTTAAAAGATACGGGGCTCGCTTACGAGTTTCTACAATATCAACAGTTGAAACTCTGTTTAAATCGTCAGGGGAAGAGGGTGGAGGGAGGGCCCGTTCGGAGGCCGGCCACACACGGGAACAGAACACAGTACAGAGGGGGGGAAGATCGGGGGTAATGCCGATTGATCTGAGAGATGATAATGAATTTCCGCCCTTACCTACAGTGGTTAAAAACCAGACTGCTAGTAGCAGTAATATACAAAATGTTTCCTATCAGAAAAACCTATCGTTGGGAAAAAGGAAAACTATTGTAGAAGAGCTGAATGAGCTTCAGACTGTGAATGCCCGTGCGCCGGCCACCGCGGGAGCTCTCCCGAAGGGGAGAAATGTAGATGGGGGGAAGACGGGAGAGGGTGGGAGTAGGGTGGAGACAACAGCCAGAATTAGATCAAACGTGGTGGTTGATTTAGATGAAACCGATGACATTCTGCCTGCCTCTTTGTGCTCTCCCCCTGTGCGTCCTAGAAATATTGTGCGCTGTGACTTGCCCTTAACGGCCGCGAACAGGTTGATATCTGAGCCTGCCACCCCTTCAGTTTCCTGCTCCACGTCTCGCGCAGGAGACCGGACGAATGGTCCAGACCCTATAATGAAACAACAAAAGCGAGTAAAAATCCAAACCTCTGCTAAAACAGGTGACAAGGTAGTGGGTGAAATGACGATTGAGGCCCTGCAACAGCAGGAGCCGGCGGGAAACCTGAGCAGTGACTCATTGGACCGCTCTGATCCCCACTATTATAATATTAAGAGTAATTTTCACCTGAATGAGGAGGATAATGAGAGCGAGGGCTCGGTGGCAGAATTTAAAACCGTGCGGCAAATAAAGCAGAGGGAGTCTCATAGCGGGCGCGGGCTTACAGGAAAGGGAGAGCCGGTCGGGGCGGAGGCGGAGACGAGGGGCGCAGAGGGGGGTTATTATACACCTACGTACCATCGGGCGAGACCTAGTAGGAAATTACAGGATTGGAGAATCAAGGTTGATAAACCGGTAGTTTTCTTGGGGGACTCCAATCTAAATAGAATACCCCCCTTTGAGAATGATCAGATTCAGGTGGAGAGCTACCCGGGTGCGAACTTTTACCATTTCTTCAACCTGTTGGAAATGACGCCGGTGTGTGAAAATGCGGAAATGGTGATCTTGTCTGTAGGCCTTAATAATAAGGATCAGGACCCTCAGAAGACCTCAATTAAACAACTACGTAAGGTGGTGAATGGGGCGAAAGCCGTGTTTCCGAGTGCGGACATTTTTGTAGCCCACATTCACTTTTCCAGATCACTATCCAAACTCCAACAGTCAAATCTCACTATGATCAATAACTTCATCAGTACACATTATAATTATTTACCGTGCATACCTCAACAACACTTCCATACCGTAGCTGATGGCATTCATTGGACGAGTGAGACGGCTAAAAGTATCTTTGACAGCTGGTGTGAAGGCCTGCGACTCAGCGTGGGTCTTACGATGTAGTATTGTGGTTTAATGTATGTGGGGGGAATTTGGGCCTGTTTGGGAGCGCGCTTGCAGCAACACCGGTATGCCACACGGGCAGATCAGCTGCGCTCCACAGTGGCCACTCACTTCAGGGAACGCACAGAGGAGGCCCTGAGCATCGTGAGCCTACAGGCCAACCCGGGCTGGTCGGTCGGTCAGCGGAGTAAGATGGAGAGAGTTTGATGCCAGGATGTTATTGTCATTTTTAAATATTTCTTTTGTGGGTGTAAAAATTTTTAGTACATTTGGTATTTCTTTGATGTTGTTAATATTAAGTATATGCAGTATATGGTTTGAAATAATCAATTAAGACTCCAATGTCTGAGGGAGGGAGAATCCTTAGAATTATAGGTCAGGCTTTGAAAGTATGGTGAGAAATAAAGAAAGTTCAAAAAGAAAAAATGGTCTGGAAACCTGTTGTTTGTTTTATAACATAAATTCTGTGAACAGATCATAATTATATTTCTAAGCAAAATGTCACCAAAAAAAAAAAAAAAAAAAAAAAAAAAAAAAAAAAAAAAAAAAAAAAAATACAAAGACTACTTGTCAATATTGAGTATGTTTCCCTGATTGCCATAAGTCCCCATGACAGAACTGCATGGAGGTTGTTTTGAACAGAGTGTAACACTAACAGTGTGAGGATTCATTATAATTACTAACTGCATGGAGTGTGATTATTGTTGAAAATGAATAAGAAAATCAAAAACGATAAAAATCTTTTCTCTTGGAGGTCACATCCCCTCCAGGGAGTCATGGGAGAAATATGGCTTTGGGACCTTTTTTAGTATTAGTGACAGTGCTGGAACTTTCAATGAGTCTGCCTTATGGCCTGGGGGGAATAAAGACATTGGGGGATGGTTTTATGATTGACAACATATGGAAGAAGGTACAAGACGCACCCAAGAAGAAGAGGAGTATGCTGGAGAGAAGGAGAAGAGCGGAGTAAGTGGAGATGGGATGCTTCAGTAATTCCTAGGACCGTGCACCAAAGTTTGAATTAAAAAACATCTAAGCTATAGTTTCCTAACACCTAACCAGCCTGTGCCAGGAATTTGTATCTGACATCCATCCACGATTCCTAAAAGGACCTCTTAATAAACAGACTGACTACTCCTTGAAACATAAAACAGCATCTCCTTGGGACAAATGGAGATTACTGAGTTTATTGAATTGTTTTTTTTCAAAAAGATCTAATAATCTGAATTTAACAATTTCTTTTTCTGTATCTTCATTGTGTATAACCTGTGGGATGAGCCTACCCAGGCCACTGGACTCTAAACCTAACCATTGCCTTAAGAAAAGTATCCCTAGAATGTGGATAAGTTGGAGGATGGTCTTAACCAGACACATGGCCCTAAACCTAACCACCTTGGCTTGGCAGACACTATTAGAGCTGGAGAATTAAAAGGGAAGATGACTTTGCCCAGGCCGCATGACCCTAAACTTAACATCTTGGGGGAAATATTAACAGTTGGTAACTGCACTTGGGAAACCTAAACCTCATAGTGGGGAGTTAATTTCTTAAAAATGCCAAGCATTTGGGGTTAGGAGGCCATGAAATAAGAATTAATTTGCCCTCTTATTTATTTTGAGGCCTCCGCTGACCGACTGGACCTTTTACCTGATTTCGTTGTAGTGATGTCTTCCCCCCATCATCTATTGGGGAGTATAATGGCTGTCCTAGTGCAATAGGAAAAGCAGCCCTTCAAGTTGTGGTTTTCGCTGATTATTTATTCAATTGCTCTTAAAAAGCCATTTTTAATATAGGGTTCTTATTATTATGGGTTGCCTTATATAGCCTTTTTATTTTTGGAATGAAGGTGAATATGGATTGATTGTTTATTTAGTTTTTGTAGATTTTTTTTATGTATTTTCTTTTTTCTTTCTTTCCCTGTTTTTCACGTTCCTGCTCCGGATGTTACCCGTTGTCGGGTTCTCCCCCCGGTCCGCGACAGCCCTAAGACTCCCTCCGGACCCCACTCCCTTACCTAGTTTTTTAATTATATTTTTCCTCTCCATTCCCATTTGATCTATATTTGTCTTAACTTTAGCTTTGTTTTTTTCCATCCCTCTTGCTTTCTAGAAGATATTATTTTGTGTTCACCTTCTTTCTTATAAAATAATGTCTTTTTATATGTGTACATATATACATATATTTTATTAAACCATCCTTAGCAGGATGATGTTTTTAATTATAAAAATTATATCATGGGTTTATATTCTTTTTATAATTTTTTATGGTTATTTTTATTTTTATTTTCTCTTATTAATTCCATATGATATTTTAAAGGTTTTTATTCTTATTTTTAATTTTGTTGTTTTTTTAGAGAGAGGCCTGGACACCTTTTATTGGGGAGGGATTTGGTCACGTGTAATACCCATGTAACCTATGATTACCAATCCTGGGAGGGGCCCAGGACTTGGGCATCTCCCAGGAAATGTATTTAAATGCCTCGCTCCTTCCGGACACCTAGTAGCATGTATCCCTCTGAAGAAGCGGTAACTCCGCGAAACGTCAGGGACGCTAGACCAAACTTATTGGAAGAAAGGCGACTTTTTTAGCCCTTCCAGAGATGGGCAACAAGTAACTTTGTTTAGCCCAGTCACATGAAAGACTATTTTAATTGACAAACTTTTTTTTATAACTGTAAAGTGGGGAGTTTTTATTCACCTGTAGCAAAGTGACCGTGAACTCTAAACGGGTAGTGAGAGGTGGCGTTGGATCTGAGCGAGGCATCGGTTTGTGCACCTAAACCCTCTTGTCTTTTGAGTCTACACCGACCAACAGACACTGACGCGGGGACGCCCGTGGTCGGTGGGACTACCATATTGTTCGGGTCCAGGATGGAGGCACACCGGTCGGAAACGCCACAACTGCCAGAAAACGACATGCAGGATGGCGGGTGGACGTTTCCACGCCACCAGCGAAGAGCACGGAGGAGGCAGAGATCACTGAGCCTGAAGCGAGTGGTCCAACAAACACAAAGAAACTCAGGTGAGCTCCCCACTGACAAATATAAGGTACAAAACGATAACTTTGAAACCTTAGGTGAAAGTTTGTCTGGTGATGGTCTGGCTACGCATGCTGGGGGTTGGGAGGGGACGAGGCACGGGGAGGGATGGGGTCGCCCGAACATGAGACGTGTCAGACAACAAGGAGGACAAGATGCTCCCGCACCAAAGCGTGCACTTGATACCGACACAAGGAAGAGTGCGAAGAATATATTTAAATTAATACGGACAGTACACCATAAAAGTGTGATTGAAGAAGCACGCGACACGGGCTTATACCCCAGGGGTATGATAAAACAGGTGTCCAGGCTCTCTAGTTTTATAAAACCGGCTGTGCCCACAGAACAAGTTAGGAGGCAACTTGATCAAAACACAGACTCTTGGATGTCTAAAAACTTAGATATTCTTTATGATCATTATGCCACTGTCATTGAATCTTTAAAGGAAACTAGAAAGACTGAGGTGTCATTTCAGGTGGCAAAGACGTGGGCTTTTAAAAGATACGGGGCTCGCTTACGTGTTTCTACAATGTCAACAGTTGAAACTCTGTTTAAATCGTCAGGGGAAGAGGGTGGAGGGAGGGCCCGTTCGGAGGCCGGCCACACACGGGAACAGAATACAGTACAGAGGGAGGGAAGATCGGGGGTAATGCCGATTGATCTGAGAGATGATAATGAATTTCCGCCCTTACCTACAGTGGTTAAAAACCAGACTGCTAGTAGCAGTAATATACAAAATGTTTCCTATCAGAAAAACCTATCGTTGGGAAAAAGGAAAACTATTGTAGAAGAGCTGAATGAGCTTCAGACTGTGAATGCCCGTGCGCCGGCCACCGCGGGAGCTCTCCCGAAGGGGAGAAATGTAGATGGGGGGAAGACGGGAGAGGGTGGGAGTAGGGTGGAGACAACAGCCAGAATTAGATCAAACGTGGTGGTTGATTTAGATGAAACCGATGACATTCTGCCTGCCTCTTTGTGCTCTCCCCCTGTGCGTCCTAGAAATACTGTGCGCTGTGACTTGCCCTTAACGGCCGCGAACAGGTTGACATCTGAGCCTGCCACCCCTTCAGTTTCCTGCTCCACGTCTCGCGCAGGAGACCGGACGAATGGTCCAGACCCTATAATGAAACAACAAAAGCGAGTAAAAATCCAAACCTCTGCTAAAACAGGTGACAAGGTAGTGGGTGAAATGACGATTGAGGCCCTGCAACAGCAGGAGCCGGCGGGAAACCTGAGCAGTGACTCATTGGACCGCTCTGATCCCCACTATTATAATATTAAGAGTAATTTTCACCGGAATGAGGAGGATAATGAGAGCGAGGGCTCGGTGGCAGAATTTAAAACCGTGCGGCAAATAAAGCAGAGGGAGTCTCATAGCGGGCGCGGGCTTACAGGAAAGGGAGAGCCGGTCGGGGCGGAGGCGGAGACGAGGGGCGCAGAGGGGGGTTACTATACACCTACGTACCATCGGGCGAGACCTAGTAGGAAATTACAGGATTGGAGAATCAAAGTTAATAAACCGATAGTTTTCTTGGGGGATTCCAATCTAAATAGAATACCCCCCTTTGAGAATGATCAGATTCAGGTGGAGAGCTACCCGGGTGCGAACTTTTACCATTTCTTCAACCTGTTGGAAATGACGCCGGTGTGTGAAAATGCGGAAATGGTGATCTTGTCTGTAGGCATTAATAATAAGGATCAGGACCCTCAGAAGACCTCAATTAAACAACTACGTAAGGTGGTGAATGGGGCGAAAGCCGTGTTTCCGAGTGCGGACATTTTTGTAGCCCACATTCACTTTTCCAGATCACTATCCAAACTCCAACAGTCAAATCTCACTATGATCAATAACTTCATCAGTACACATTATAATTATTTACCGTGCATACCTCAACAACACTTCCATACCGTAGCTGATGGCATTCATTGGACGAGTGAGACGGCTAAAAGTATCTTTGACAGCTGGTGTGAAGGCCTGCGACTCAGCGTGGGTCTTACGATGTAGTATTGTGGGCTAATGTATGTGGGGGGAATTTGGGCCTGTTTGGGAGCGCGCTTGCAGCAACACCGGTATGCCACACGGGCAGATCAGCTGCGCTCCACAGTGGCCACTCACTTCAGGGAACGCACAGAGGAGGCCCTGAGCATCGTGAGCCTACAGGCCAACCCGGGCTGGTCGGTCGGTCAGCGGAGTAAGATGGAGAGAGTTTGATGCCAGGATGTTATTGTCATTTTTAAATATTTCTTTTGTGGGTGTAGAATTTTTAGTACATTTGGTATTTCTTTGATGTTGTTAATATTAAGTATATGCAGTATATGGTTTGGAATAATCAATTAAGACTCCAATGTCTGAGGGAGGGAGAATCCTTAGAATTATAGGTCAGGCTTTGAAAGTATGGTGAGAAATAAAGAAAGTTCAAAAAGAAAAAATGGTCTGGAAACCTGTTGTTTGTTTTATAACATAAATTCTGTGAACAGATCATAATTATATTTCTAAGCAAACTGTCACCGAAAAAAAAAAAAAAAAAAAAAAAAAAAAAAAAAAAAAAAAAAAAAAAATATATATATAAAGACTACTTGTCAATATTGAGTATGTTTCCCTGATTGCCATAAGTCCCCATGACAGAACTGCATGGAGGTTGTTTTGAACAGAGTGTAACACTAACAGTGTGAGGATTCATTATAATTACTAACTGCATGGAGTGTGATTATTGTTGAAAATGAATAAGAAAATCAAAAACGATAAAAATCTTTTCTCTTGGAGGTCACATCCCCTCCAGGGAGTCATGGGAGAAATATGGCTTTGGGACCTTTTTTAGTATTAGTGACAGTGCTGGAACTTTCAATGAGTCTGCCTTATGGCCTGGGGGGAATAAAGACATTGGGGGATGGTTTTATGATTGACAACATATGGAAGAAGGTACAAGACGCACCCAAGAAGAAGAGGAGTATGCTGGAGAGAAGGAGAAGAGCGGAGTAAGTGGAGATGGGATGCTTCAGTAATTCCTAGGACCGTGCACCAAAGTTTGAATTAAAAAACATCTAAGCTATAGTTTCCTAACACCTAACCAGCCTGTGCCAGGAATTTGTATCTGACATCCATCCACGATTCCTAAAAGGACCTCTTAATAAACAGACTGACTACTCCTTGAAACATAAAACAGCATCTCCTTGGGACAAATGGAGATTACTGAGTTTATTGAATTGTTTTTTTTCAAAAAGATCTAATAATCTGAATTTAACAATTTCTTTTTCTGTATCTTCATTGTGTATAACCTGTGGGATGAGCCTACCCAGGCCACTGGACTCTAAACCTAACCATTGCCTTAAGAAAAGTATCCCTAGAATGTGGATAAGTTGGAGGATGGTCTTAACCAGACACATGGCCCTAAACCTAACCACCTTGGCTTGGCAGACACTATTAGAGCTGGAGAATTAAAAGGGAAGATGACTTTGCCCAGGCCGCATGACCCTAAACTTAACATCTTGGGGGAAATATTAACAGTTGGTAACTGCACTTGGGAAACCTAAACCTCATAGTGGGGAGTTAATTTCTTAAAAATGCCAAGCATTTGGGGTTAGGAGGCCATGAAATAAGAATTAATTTGCCCTCTTATTTATTTTGAGGCCTCCGCTGACCGACTGGACCTTTTACCTGATTTCGTTGTAGTGATGTCTTCCCCCCATCATCTATTGGGGAGTATAATGGCTGTCCTAGTGCAATAGGAAAAGCAGCCCTTCAAGTTGTGGTTTTCGCTGATTATTTATTCAATTGCTCTTAAAAAGCCATTTTTAATATAGGGTTCTTATTATTATGGGTTGCCTTATATAGCCTTTTTATTTTTGGAATGAAGGTGAATATGGATTGATTGTTTATTTAGTTTTTGTAGATTTTTTTTATGTATTTTCTTTTTTCTTTCTTTCCCTGTTTTTCACGTTCCTGCTCCGGATGTTACCCGTTGTCGGGTTCTCCCCCCGGTCCGCGACAGCCCTAAGACTCCCTCCGGACCCCACTCCCTTACCTAGTTTTTTAATTATATTTTTCCTCTCCATTCCCATTTGATCTATATTTGTCTTAACTTTAGCTTTGTTTTTTTCCATCCCTCTTGCTTTCTAGAAGATATTATTTTGTGTTCACCTTCTTTCTTATAAAATAATGTCTTTTTATATGTGTACATATATACATATATTTTATTAAACCATCCTTAGCAGGATGATGTTTTTAATTATAAAAATTATATCATGGGTTTATATTCTTTTTATAATTTTTTATGGTTATTTTTATTTTTATTTTCTCTTATTAATTCCATATGATATTTTAAAGGTTTTTATTCTTATTTTTAATTTTGTTGTTTTTTTAGAGAGAGGCCTGGACACCTTTTATTGGGGAGGGATTTGGTCACGTGTAATACCCATGTAACCTATGATTACCAATCCTGGGAGGGGCCCAGGACTTGGGCATCTCCCAGGAAATGTATTTAAATGCCTCGCTCCTTCCGGACACCTAGTAGCATGTATCCCTCTGAAGAAGCGGTAACTCCGCGAAACGTCAGGGACGCTAGACCAAACTTATTGGAAGAAAGGCGACTTTTTTAGCCCTTCCAGAGATGGGCAACAAGTAACTTTGTTTAGCCCAGTCACATGAAAGACTATTTTAATTGACAAACTTTTTTTTATAACTGTAAAGTGGGGAGTTTTTATTCACCTGTAGCAAAGTGACCGTGAACTCTAAACGGGTAGTGAGAGGTGGCGTTGGATCTGAGCGAGGCATCGGTTTGTGCACCTAAACCCTCTTGTCTTTTGAGTCTACACCGACCAACAGACACTGACGCGGGGACGCCCGTGGTCGGTGGGACTACCATATTGTTCGGGTCCAGGATGGAGGCACACCGGTCGGAAACGCCACAACTGCCAGAAAACGACATGCAGGATGGCGGGTGGACGTTTCCACGCCACCAGCGAAGAGCACGGAGGAGGCAGAGATCACTGAGCCTGAAGCGAGTGGTCCAACAAACACAAAGAAACTCAGGTGAGCTCCCCACTGACAAATATAAGGTACAAAACGATAACTTTGAAACCTTAGGTGAAAGTTTGTCTGGTGATGGTCTGGCTACGCATGCTGGGGGTTGGGAGGGGACGAGGCACGGGGAGGGATGGGGTCGCCCGAACATGAGACGTGTCAGACAACAAGGAGGACAAGATGCTCCCGCACCAAAGCGTGCACTTGATACCGACACAAGGAAGAGTGCGAAGAATATATTTAAATTAATACGGACAGTACACCATAAAAGTGTGATTGAAGAAGCACGCGACACGGGCTTATACCCCAGGGGTATGATAAAACAGGTGTCCAGGCTCTCTAGTTTTATAAAACCGGCTGTGCCCACAGAACAAGTTAGGAGGCAACTTGATCAAAACACAGACTCTTGGATGTCTAAAAACTTAGATATTCTTTATGATCATTATGCCACTGTCATTGAATCTTTAAAGGAAACTAGAAAGACTGAGGTGTCATTTCAGGTGGCAAAGACGTGGGCTTTTAAAAGATACGGGGCTCGCTTACGTGTTTCTACAATGTCAACAGTTGAAACTCTGTTTAAATCGTCAGGGGAAGAGGGTGGAGGGAGGGCCCGTTCGGAGGCCGGCCACACACGGGAACAGAATACAGTACAGAGGGAGGGAAGATCGGGGGTAATGCCGATTGATCTGAGAGATGATAATGAATTTCCGCCCTTACCTACAGTGGTTAAAAACCAGACTGCTAGTAGCAGTAATATACAAAATGTTTCCTATCAGAAAAACCTATCGTTGGGAAAAAGGAAAACTATTGTAGAAGAGCTGAATGAGCTTCAGACTGTGAATGCCCGTGCGCCGGCCACCGCGGGAGCTCTCCCGAAGGGGAGAAATGTAGATGGGGGGAAGACGGGAGAGGGTGGGAGTAGGGTGGAGACAACAGCCAGAATTAGATCAAACGTGGTGGTTGATTTAGATGAAACCGATGACATTCTGCCTGCCTCTTTGTGCTCTCCCCCTGTGCGTCCTAGAAATACTGTGCGCCGTGACTTGCCCTTAACGGCCGCGAACAGGTTGACATCTGAGCCTGCCACCCCTTCAGTTTCCTGCTCCACGTCTCGCGCAGGAGACCGGACGAATGGTCCAGACCCTATAATGAAACAACAAAAGCGAGTAAAAATCCAAACCTCTGCTAAAACAGGTGACAAGGTAGTGGGTGAAATGACGATTGAGGCCCTGCAACAGCAGGAGCCGGCGGGAAACCTGAGCAGTGACTCATTGGACCGCTCTGATCCCCACTATTATAATATTAAGAGTAATTTTCACCGGAATGAGGAGGATAATGAGAGCGAGGGCTCGGTGGCAGAATTTAAAACCGTGCGGCAAATAAAGCAGAGGGAGTCTCATAGCGGGCGCGGGCTTACAGGAAAGGGAGAGCCGGTCGGGGCGGAGGCGGAGACGAGGGGCGCAGAGGGGGGTTACTATACACCTACGTACCATCGGGCGAGACCTAGTAGGAAATTACAGGATTGGAGAATCAAAGTTAATAAACCGATAGTTTTCTTGGGGGATTCCAATCTAAATAGAATACCCCCCTTTGAGAATGATCAGATTCAGGTGGAGAGCTACCCGGGTGCGAACTTTTACCATTTCTTCAACCTGTTGGAAATGACGCCGGTGTGTGAAAATGCGGAAATGGTGATCTTGTCTGTAGGCATTAATAATAAGGATCAGGACCCTCAGAAGACCTCAATTAAACAACTACGTAAGGTGGTGAATGGGGCGAAAGCCGTGTTTCCGAGTGCGGACATTTTTGTAGCCCACATTCACTTTTCCAGATCACTATCCAAACTCCAACAGTCAAATCTCACTATGATCAATAACTTCATCAGTACACATTATAATTATTTACCGTGCATACCTCAACAACACTTCCATACCGTAGCTGATGGCATTCATTGGACGAGTGAGACGGCTAAAAGTATCTTTGACAGCTGGTGTGAAGGCCTGCGACTCAGCGTGGGTCTTACGATGTAGTATTGTGGGCTAATGTATGTGGGGGGAATTTGGGCCTGTTTGGGAGCGCGCTTGCAGCAACACCGGTATGCCACACGGGCAGATCAGCTGCGCTCCACAGTGGCCACTCACTTCAGGGAACGCACAGAGGAGGCCCTGAGCATCGTGAGCCTACAGGCCAACCCGGGCTGGTCGGTCGGTCAGCGGAGTAAGATGGAGAGAGTTTGATGCCAGGATGTTATTGTCATTTTTAAATATTTCTTTTGTGGGTGTAGAATTTTTAGTACATTTGGTATTTCTTTGATGTTGTTAATATTAAGTATATGCAGTATATGGTTTGGAATAATCAATTAAGACTCCAATGTCTGAGGGAGGGAGAATCCTTAGAATTATAGGTCAGGCTTTGAAAGTATGGTGAGAAATAAAGAAAGTTCAAAAAGAAAAAATGGTCTGGAAACCTGTTGTTTGTTTTATAACATAAATTCTGTGAACAGATCATAATTATATTTCTAAGCAAACTGTCACCGAAAAAAAAAAAAAAAAAAAAAAAAAAAAAAAAAAAAAAAAAAAAAAAAATATATATATATAAAGACTACTTGTCAATATTGAGTATGTTTCCCTGATTGCCATAAGTCCCCATGACAGAACTGCATGGAGGTTGTTTTGAACAGAGTGTAACACTAACAGTGTGAGGATTCATTATAATTACTAACTGCATGGAGTGTGATTATTGTTGAAAATGAATAAGAAAATCAAAAACGATAAAAATCTTTTCTCTTGGAGGTCACATCCCCTCCAGGGAGTCATGGGAGAAATATGGCTTTGGGACCTTTTTTAGTATTAGTGACAGTGCTGGAACTTTCAATGAGTCTGCCTTATGGCCTGGGGGGAATAAAGACATTGGGGGATGGTTTTATGATTGACAACATATGGAAGAAGGTACAAGACGCACCCAAGAAGAAGAGGAGTATGCTGGAGAGAAGGAGAAGAGCGGAGTAAGTGGAGATGGGATGCTTCAGTAATTCCTAGGACCGTGCACCAAAGTTTGAATTAAAAAACATCTAAGCTATAGTTTCCTAACACCTAACCAGCCTGTGCCAGGAATTTGTATCTGACATCCATCCACGATTCCTAAAAGGACCTCTTAATAAACAGACTGACTACTCCTTGAAACATAAAACAGCATCTCCTTGGGACAAATGGAGATTACTGAGTTTATTGAATTGTTTTTTTTCAAAAAGATCTAATAATCTGAATTTAACAATTTCTTTTTCTGTATCTTCATTGTGTATAACCTGTGGGATGAGCCTACCCAGGCCACTGGACTCTAAACCTAACCATTGCCTTAAGAAAAGTATCCCTAGAATGTGGATAAGTTGGAGGATGGTCTTAACCAGACACATGGCCCTAAACCTAACCACCTTGGCTTGGCAGACACTATTAGAGCTGGAGAATTAAAAGGGAAGATGACTTTGCCCAGGCCGCATGACCCTAAACTTAACATCTTGGGGGAAATATTAACAGTTGGTAACTGCACTTGGGAAACCTAAACCTCATAGTGGGGAGTTAATTTCTTAAAAATGCCAAGCATTTGGGGTTAGGAGGCCATGAAATAAGAATTAATTTGCCCTCTTATTTATTTTGAGGCCTCCGCTGACCGACTGGACCTTTTACCTGATTTCGTTGTAGTGATGTCTTCCCCCCATCATCTATTGGGGAGTATAATGGCTGTCCTAGTGCAATAGGAAAAGCAGCCCTTCAAGTTGTGGTTTTCGCTGATTATTTATTCAATTGCTCTTAAAAAGCCATTTTTAATATAGGGTTCTTATTATTATGGGTTGCCTTATATAGCCTTTTTATTTTTGGAATGAAGGTGAATATGGATTGATTGTTTATTTAGTTTTTGTAGATTTTTTTTATGTATTTTCTTTTTTCTTTCTTTCCCTGTTTTTCACGTTCCTGCTCCGGATGTTACCCGTTGTCGGGTTCTCCCCCCGGTCCGCGACAGCCCTAAGACTCCCTCCGGACCCCACTCCCTTACCTAGTTTTTTAATTATATTTTTCCTCTCCATTCCCATTTGATCTATATTTGTCTTAACTTTAGCTTTGTTTTTTTCCATCCCTCTTGCTTTCTAGAAGATATTATTTTGTGTTCACCTTCTTTCTTATAAAATAATGTCTTTTTATATGTGTACATATATACATATATTTTATTAAACCATCCTTAGCAGGATGATGTTTTTAATTATAAAAATTATATCATGGGTTTATATTCTTTTTATAATTTTTTATGGTTATTTTTATTTTTATTTTCTCTTATTAATTCCATATGATATTTTAAAGGTTTTTATTCTTATTTTTAATTTTGTTGTTTTTTTAGAGAGAGGCCTGGACACCTTTTATTGGGGAGGGATTTGGTCACGTGTAATACCCATGTAACCTATGATTACCAATCCTGGGAGGGGCCCAGGACTTGGGCATCTCCCAGGAAATGTATTTAAATGCCTCGCTCCTTCCGGACACCTAGTAGCATGTATCCCTCTGAAGAAGCGGTAACTCCGCGAAACGTCAGGGACGCTAGACCAAACTTATTGGAAGAAAGGCGACTTTTTTAGCCCTTCCAGAGATGGGCAACAAGTAACTTTGTTTAGCCCAGTCACATGAAAGACTATTTTAATTGACAAACTTTTTTTTATAACTGTAAAGTGGGGAGTTTTTATTCACCTGTAGCAAAGTGACCGTGAACTCTAAACGGGTAGTGAGAGGTGGCGTTGGATCTGAGCGAGGCATCGGTTTGTGCACCTAAACCCTCTTGTCTTTTGAGTCTACACCGACCAACAGACACTGACGCGGGGACGCCCGTGGTCGGTGGGACTACCATATTGTTCGGGTCCAGGATGGAGGCACACCGGTCGGAAACGCCACAACTGCCAGAAAACGACATGCAGGATGGCGGGTGGACGTTTCCACGCCACCAGCGAAGAGCACGGAGGAGGCAGAGATCACTGAGCCTGAAGCGAGTGGTCCAACAAACACAAAGAAACTCAGGTGAGCTCCCCACTGACAAATATAAGGTACAAAACGATAACTTTGAAACCTTAGGTGAAAGTTTGTCTGGTGATGGTCTGGCTACGCATGCTGGGGGTTGGGAGGGGACGAGGCACGGGGAGGGATGGGGTCGCCCGAACATGAGACGTGTCAGACAACAAGGAGGACAAGATGCTCCCGCACCAAAGCGTGCACTTGATACCGACACAAGGAAGAGTGCGAAGAATATATTTAAATTAATACGGACAGTACACCATAAAAGTGTGATTGAAGAAGCACGCGACACGGGCTTATACCCCAGGGGTATGATAAAACAGGTGTCCAGGCTCTCTAGTTTTATAAAACCGGCTGTGCCCACAGAACAAGTTAGGAGGCAACTTGATCAAAACACAGACTCTTGGATGTCTAAAAACTTAGATATTCTTTATGATCATTATGCCACTGTCATTGAATCTTTAAAGGAAACTAGAAAGACTGAGGTGTCATTTCAGGTGGCAAAGACGTGGGCTTTTAAAAGATACGGGGCTCGCTTACGTGTTTCTACAATGTCAACAGTTGAAACTCTGTTTAAATCGTCAGGGGAAGAGGGTGGAGGGAGGGCCCGTTCGGAGGCCGGCCACACACGGGAACAGAATACAGTACAGAGGGAGGGAAGATCGGGGGTAATGCCGATTGATCTGAGAGATGATAATGAATTTCCGCCCTTACCTACAGTGGTTAAAAACCAGACTGCTAGTAGCAGTAATATACAAAATGTTTCCTATCAGAAAAACCTATCGTTGGGAAAAAGGAAAACTATTGTAGAAGAGCTGAATGAGCTTCAGACTGTGAATGCCCGTGCGCCGGCCACCGCGGGAGCTCTCCCGAAGGGGAGAAATGTAGATGGGGGGAAGACGGGAGAGGGTGGGAGTAGGGTGGAGACAACAGCCAGAATTAGATCAAACGTGGTGGTTGATTTAGATGAAACCGATGACATTCTGCCTGCCTCTTTGTGCTCTCCCCCTGTGCGTCCTAGAAATACTGTGCGCCGTGACTTGCCCTTAACGGCCGCGAACAGGTTGACATCTGAGCCTGCCACCCCTTCAGTTTCCTGCTCCACGTCTCGCGCAGGAGACCGGACGAATGGTCCAGACCCTATAATGAAACAACAAAAGCGAGTAAAAATCCAAACCTCTGCTAAAACAGGTGACAAGGTAGTGGGTGAAATGACGATTGAGGCCCTGCAACAGCAGGAGCCGGCGGGAAACCTGAGCAGTGACTCATTGGACCGCTCTGATCCCCACTATTATAATATTAAGAGTAATTTTCACCGGAATGAGGAGGATAATGAGAGCGAGGGCTCGGTGGCAGAATTTAAAACCGTGCGGCAAATAAAGCAGAGGGAGTCTCATAGCGGGCGCGGGCTTACAGGAAAGGGAGAGCCGGTCGGGGCGGAGGCGGAGACGAGGGGCGCAGAGGGGGGTTACTATACACCTACGTACCATCGGGCGAGACCTAGTAGGAAATTACAGGATTGGAGAATCAAAGTTAATAAACCGATAGTTTTCTTGGGGGATTCCAATCTAAATAGAATACCCCCCTTTGAGAATGATCAGATTCAGGTGGAGAGCTACCCGGGTGCGAACTTTTACCATTTCTTCAACCTGTTGGAAATGACGCCGGTGTGTGAAAATGCGGAAATGGTGATCTTGTCTGTAGGCATTAATAATAAGGATCAGGACCCTCAGAAGACCTCAATTAAACAACTACGTAAGGTGGTGAATGGGGCGAAAGCCGTGTTTCCGAGTGCGGACATTTTTGTAGCCCACATTCACTTTTCCAGATCACTATCCAAACTCCAACAGTCAAATCTCACTATGATCAATAACTTCATCAGTACACATTATAATTATTTACCGTGCATACCTCAACAACACTTCCATACCGTAGCTGATGGCATTCATTGGACGAGTGAGACGGCTAAAAGTATCTTTGACAGCTGGTGTGAAGGCCTGCGACTCAGCGTGGGTCTTACGATGTAGTATTGTGGGCTAATGTATGTGGGGGGAATTTGGGCCTGTTTGGGAGCGCGCTTGCAGCAACACCGGTATGCCACACGGGCAGATCAGCTGCGCTCCACAGTGGCCACTCACTTCAGGGAACGCACAGAGGAGGCCCTGAGCATCGTGAGCCTACAGGCCAACCCGGGCTGGTCGGTCGGTCAGCGGAGTAAGATGGAGAGAGTTTGATGCCAGGATGTTATTGTCATTTTTAAATATTTCTTTTGTGGGTGTAGAATTTTTAGTACATTTGGTATTTCTTTGATGTTGTTAATATTAAGTATATGCAGTATATGGTTTGGAATAATCAATTAAGACTCCAATGTCTGAGGGAGGGAGAATCCTTAGAATTATAGGTCAGGCTTTGAAAGTATGGTGAGAAATAAAGAAAGTTCAAAAAGAAAAAATGGTCTGGAAACCTGTTGTTTGTTTTATAACATAAATTCTGTGAACAGATCATAATTATATTTCTAAGCAAACTGTCACCGAAAAAAAAAAAAAAAAAAAAAAAAAAAAAAAAAAAATATATATATAAAGACTACTTGTCAATATTGAGTATGTTTCCCTGATTGCCATAAGTCCCCATGACAGAACTGCATGGAGGTTGTTTTGAACAGAGTGTAACACTAACAGTGTGAGGATTCATTATAATTACTAACTGCATGGAGTGTGATTATTGTTGAAAATGAATAAGAAAATCAAAAACGATAAAAATCTTTTCTCTTGGAGGTCACATCCCCTCCAGGGAGTCATGGGAGAAATATGGCTTTGGGACCTTTTTTAGTATTAGTGACAGTGCTGGAACTTTCAATGAGTCTGCCTTATGGCCTGGGGGGAATAAAGACATTGGGGGATGGTTTTATGATTGACAACATATGGAAGAAGGTACAAGACGCACCCAAGAAGAAGAGGAGTATGCTGGAGAGAAGGAGAAGAGCGGAGTAAGTGGAGATGGGATGCTTCAGTAATTCCTAGGACCGTGCACCAAAGTTTGAATTAAAAAACATCTAAGCTATAGTTTCCTAACACCTAACCAGCCTGTGCCAGGAATTTGTATCTGACATCCATCCACGATTCCTAAAAGGACCTCTTAATAAACAGACTGACTACTCCTTGAAACATAAAACAGCATCTCCTTGGGACAAATGGAGATTACTGAGTTTATTGAATTGTTTTTTTTCAAAAAGATCTAATAATCTGAATTTAACAATTTCTTTTTCTGTATCTTCATTGTGTATAACCTGTGGGATGAGCCTACCCAGGCCACTGGACTCTAAACCTAACCATTGCCTTAAGAAAAGTATCCCTAGAATGTGGATAAGTTGGAGGATGGTCTTAACCAGACACATGGCCCTAAACCTAACCACCTTGGCTTGGCAGACACTATTAGAGCTGGAGAATTAAAAGGGAAGATGACTTTGCCCAGGCCGCATGACCCTAAACTTAACATCTTGGGGGAAATATTAACAGTTGGTAACTGCACTTGGGAAACCTAAACCTCATAGTGGGGAGTTAATTTCTTAAAAATGCCAAGCATTTGGGGTTAGGAGGCCATGAAATAAGAATTAATTTGCCCTCTTATTTATTTTGAGGCCTCCGCTGACCGACTGGACCTTTTACCTGATTTCGTTGTAGTGATGTCTTCCCCCCATCATCTATTGGGGAGTATAATGGCTGTCCTAGTGCAATAGGAAAAGCAGCCCTTCAAGTTGTGGTTTTCGCTGATTATTTATTCAATTGCTCTTAAAAAGCCATTTTTAATATAGGGTTCTTATTATTATGGGTTGCCTTATATAGCCTTTTTATTTTTGGAATGAAGGTGAATATGGATTGATTGTTTATTTAGTTTTTGTAGATTTTTTTTATGTATTTTCTTTTTTCTTTCTTTCCCTGTTTTTCACGTTCCTGCTCCGGATGTTACCCGTTGTCGGGTTCTCCCCCCGGTCCGCGACAGCCCTAAGACTCCCTCCGGACCCCACTCCCTTACCTAGTTTTTTAATTATATTTTTCCTCTCCATTCCCATTTGATCTATATTTGTCTTAACTTTAGCTTTGTTTTTTTCCATCCCTCTTGCTTTCTAGAAGATATTATTTTGTGTTCACCTTCTTTCTTATAAAATAATGTCTTTTTATATGTGTACATATATACATATATTTTATTAAACCATCCTTAGCAGGATGATGTTTTTAATTATAAAAATTATATCATGGGTTTATATTCTTTTTATAATTTTTTATGGTTATTTTTATTTTTATTTTCTCTTATTAATTCCATATGATATTTTAAAGGTTTTTATTCTTATTTTTAATTTTGTTGTTTTTTTAGAGAGAGGCCTGGACACCTTTTATTGGGGAGGGATTTGGTCACGTGTAATACCCATGTAACCTATGATTACCAATCCTGGGAGGGGCCCAGGACTTGGGCATCTCCCAGGAAATGTATTTAAATGCCTCGCTCCTTCCGGACACCTAGTAGCATGTATCCCTCTGAAGAAGCGGTAACTCCGCGAAACGTCAGGGACGCTAGACCAAACTTATTGGAAGAAAGGCGACTTTTTTAGCCCTTCCAGAGATGGGCAACAAGTAACTTTGTTTAGCCCAGTCACATGAAAGACTATTTTAATTGACAAACTTTTTTTTATAACTGTAAAGTGGGGAGTTTTTATTCACCTGTAGCAAAGTGACCGTGAACTCTAAACGGGTAGTGAGAGGTGGCGTTGGATCTGAGCGAGGCATCGGTTTGTGCACCTAAACCCTCTTGTCTTTTGAGTCTACACCGACCAACAGACACTGACGCGGGGACGCCCGTGGTCGGTGGGACTACCATATTGTTCGGGTCCAGGATGGAGGCACACCGGTCGGAAACGCCACAACTGCCAGAAAACGACATGCAGGATGGCGGGTGGACGTTTCCACGCCACCAGCGAAGAGCACGGAGGAGGCAGAGATCACTGAGCCTGAAGCGAGTGGTCCAACAAACACAAAGAAACTCAGGTGAGCTCCCCACTGACAAATATAAGGTACAAAACGATAACTTTGAAACCTTAGGTGAAAGTTTGTCTGGTGATGGTCTGGCTACGCATGCTGGGGGTTGGGAGGGGACGAGGCACGGGGAGGGATGGGGTCGCCCGAACATGAGACGTGTCAGACAACAAGGAGGACAAGATGCTCCCGCACCAAAGCGTGCACTTGATACCGACACAAGGAAGAGTGCGAAGAATATATTTAAATTAATACGGACAGTACACCATAAAAGTGTGATTGAAGAAGCACGCGACACGGGCTTATACCCCAGGGGTATGATAAAACAGGTGTCCAGGCTCTCTAGTTTTATAAAACCGGCTGTGCCCACAGAACAAGTTAGGAGGCAACTTGATCAAAACACAGACTCTTGGATGTCTAAAAACTTAGATATTCTTTATGATCATTATGCCACTGTCATTGAATCTTTAAAGGAAACTAGAAAGACTGAGGTGTCATTTCAGGTGGCAAAGACGTGGGCTTTTAAAAGATACGGGGCTCGCTTACGTGTTTCTACAATGTCAACAGTTGAAACTCTGTTTAAATCGTCAGGGGAAGAGGGTGGAGGGAGGGCCCGTTCGGAGGCCGGCCACACACGGGAACAGAATACAGTACAGAGGGAGGGAAGATCGGGGGTAATGCCGATTGATCTGAGAGATGATAATGAATTTCCGCCCTTACCTACAGTGGTTAAAAACCAGACTGCTAGTAGCAGTAATATACAAAATGTTTCCTATCAGAAAAACCTATCGTTGGGAAAAAGGAAAACTATTGTAGAAGAGCTGAATGAGCTTCAGACTGTGAATGCCCGTGCGCCGGCCACCGCGGGAGCTCTCCCGAAGGGGAGAAATGTAGATGGGGGGAAGACGGGAGAGGGTGGGAGTAGGGTGGAGACAACAGCCAGAATTAGATCAAACGTGGTGGTTGATTTAGATGAAACCGATGACATTCTGCCTGCCTCTTTGTGCTCTCCCCCTGTGCGTCCTAGAAATACTGTGCGCCGTGACTTGCCCTTAACGGCCGCGAACAGGTTGACATCTGAGCCTGCCACCCCTTCAGTTTCCTGCTCCACGTCTCGCGCAGGAGACCGGACGAATGGTCCAGACCCTATAATGAAACAACAAAAGCGAGTAAAAATCCAAACCTCTGCTAAAACAGGTGACAAGGTAGTGGGTGAAATGACGATTGAGGCCCTGCAACAGCAGGAGCCGGCGGGAAACCTGAGCAGTGACTCATTGGACCGCTCTGATCCCCACTATTATAATATTAAGAGTAATTTTCACCGGAATGAGGAGGATAATGAGAGCGAGGGCTCGGTGGCAGAATTTAAAACCGTGCGGCAAATAAAGCAGAGGGAGTCTCATAGCGGGCGCGGGCTTACAGGAAAGGGAGAGCCGGTCGGGGCGGAGGCGGAGACGAGGGGCGCAGAGGGGGGTTACTATACACCTACGTACCATCGGGCGAGACCTAGTAGGAAATTACAGGATTGGAGAATCAAAGTTAATAAACCGATAGTTTTCTTGGGGGATTCCAATCTAAATAGAATACCCCCCTTTGAGAATGATCAGATTCAGGTGGAGAGCTACCCGGGTGCGAACTTTTACCATTTCTTCAACCTGTTGGAAATGACGCCGGTGTGTGAAAATGCGGAAATGGTGATCTTGTCTGTAGGCATTAATAATAAGGATCAGGACCCTCAGAAGACCTCAATTAAACAACTACGTAAGGTGGTGAATGGGGCGAAAGCCGTGTTTCCGAGTGCGGACATTTTTGTAGCCCACATTCACTTTTCCAGATCACTATCCAAACTCCAACAGTCAAATCTCACTATGATCAATAACTTCATCAGTACACATTATAATTATTTACCGTGCATACCTCAACAACACTTCCATACCGTAGCTGATGGCATTCATTGGACGAGTGAGACGGCTAAAAGTATCTTTGACAGCTGGTGTGAAGGCCTGCGACTCAGCGTGGGTCTTACGATGTAGTATTGTGGGCTAATGTATGTGGGGGGAATTTGGGCCTGTTTGGGAGCGCGCTTGCAGCAACACCGGTATGCCACACGGGCAGATCAGCTGCGCTCCACAGTGGCCACTCACTTCAGGGAACGCACAGAGGAGGCCCTGAGCATCGTGAGCCTACAGGCCAACCCGGGCTGGTCGGTCGGTCAGCGGAGTAAGATGGAGAGAGTTTGATGCCAGGATGTTATTGTCATTTTTAAATATTTCTTTTGTGGGTGTAGAATTTTTAGTACATTTGGTATTTCTTTGATGTTGTTAATATTAAGTATATGCAGTATATGGTTTGGAATAATCAATTAAGACTCCAATGTCTGAGGGAGGGAGAATCCTTAGAATTATAGGTCAGGCTTTGAAAGTATGGTGAGAAATAAAGAAAGTTCAAAAAGAAAAAATGGTCTGGAAACCTGTTGTTTGTTTTATAACATAAATTCTGTGAACAGATCATAATTATATTTCTAAGCAAACTGTCACCGAAAAAAAAAAAAAAAAAAAAAAAAAAAAAAAAAAAAAAAAAAAAAAAAAAAAATATATATATAAAGACTACTTGTCAATATTGAGTATGTTTCCCTGATTGCCATAAGTCCCCATGACAGAACTGCATGGAGGTTGTTTTGAACAGAGTGTAACACTAACAGTGTGAGGATTCATTATAATTACTAACTGCATGGAGTGTGATTATTGTTGAAAATGAATAAGAAAATCAAAAACGATAAAAATCTTTTCTCTTGGAGGTCACATCCCCTCCAGGGAGTCATGGGAGAAATATGGCTTTGGGACCTTTTTTAGTATTAGTGACAGTGCTGGAACTTTCAATGAGTCTGCCTTATGGCCTGGGGGGAATAAAGACATTGGGGGATGGTTTTATGATTGACAACATATGGAAGAAGGTACAAGACGCACCCAAGAAGAAGAGGAGTATGCTGGAGAGAAGGAGAAGAGCGGAGTAAGTGGAGATGGGATGCTTCAGTAATTCCTAGGACCGTGCACCAAAGTTTGAATTAAAAAACATCTAAGCTATAGTTTCCTAACACCTAACCCCCTAACCCTAACCCTAACCCTAACCCTAACCCCTAACCCTAACCCTAACCCCCTAACCCTAACCCTAACCCTAACCCCTAACCCCCCTAACCCCCATAGGGAGCGGGAGGCCAAGGATGGACGGTGGATCTACTGGTTGGATGCGGAGGAACCACTTGGACTGACCCTTGAATGGCAGTGTGTTAAGTAGTTTGAAGGCCAGGACCGGACTTGTCCGGCCTAGGGGTATGGCTTATGTTTGATTCTGCCCTAACCCCGTTCTATTTCCTTACCCCTGTCCCATTCCCTTCCCCATTCCTGTTCCTACCCCATTCCCTGTCCTAAACCTAATTCCTATCCTGACCCCGTTCCCTATTCCTATCCCCATCTCCTTTCCTTACCCTAATCCTAACCCCTTCCCTGTCCTAACCCTAACCCCAACCCATGTCCTAACCCCAATCCTTTTCCCTAACCCTAACCCTAACCATTCCCTTGTTCCTTATCCTAACCCTATCCCCTATCCTGTTTCCTTACCCTAACCCTAACCATTTCCCACTCCTAGCCCTAACCCTAACCTATCGTCCTAACCCCTGTCCTATATCCTAACCCTGATCCCCTTCCCTATTCCTACTCCTATTCCTAACCCTAGTCCCATCCCCTTCCCCTTTCCCCCATCCCCCACTATTTTGTTAAATACTTGGTAGAACATCTGTACAATAATATGTAAAAAGTAAAAAACAAAAAAATAAAAAACAAAAAAAGATAATAAATAAATAAATAAATACTTGTTATGGATGTGTGAATATTAAGTTTAAAACCTTTTCTGTAAATAGTAATTTTATTTTATGTATATACACACCATTTAGTTCATGTCAGTTCATATGGTGTAGTTTTAATTCATTTAAATACTGTGGGTTAGGTTTAAAAACGTTTAAAATTCATTTGAGCTATGGGGTTTTCTTTTCCTTTTTCTTATTCTTTTTGTTGAAACTTTAGAAACCGTTGAGGCGGAGCCAGAGCTTATTTAAGGGATGAGCCTGCAGGCCAGGCTCATTCTTTTGCTGCCCTTCGACGAAGACAGTCGCTTTTTCTGCAGCTGACTTATTTTAGTTTTGGGTGTGCCCAGGCCTGAAGAAGACCATGTTTGGTCGAAACGTCGCCACAGTGGCACACGTTTAGTTTTTTTTGAACCCTTTTCAGGGGATTTTTAGTTTTTTGAACCCTTTTCCGGGCATTTTTAGTTTTGAAGAGTTTTATTCTCTTTTTTGGATTTTTATTTTCTCTTTTTCTAAAAAATAAAAAATTAAAAAAAGTAAAAAACACAAAAAAATAACAAAAAAATATTGAAAAAATTTACTTAAGCCCTCCATCATGTCTGATGAGGGGTGGCAGCAGGTCCGCTATGGGAGGAGGGGTCGCTCCCGTATGCGGCCCGATACTTATCGACCCCAATCTCGAGACCAGGACTGGTTTTTTTGGGACCGGGGAGGGAGGGGCCCAGGAGGGAAGGACCGTGCATTTCTCGGTCCCCCCCAGGGGGGACGGAGCCATAACCAATGTCCTAACCCTAACCCCTAACCCCTAACCCCCTAACCCTAACCCTAACCCCTAACCCTGACCCTGGCCCAGGGGTCTTGCCCTAAACATAACCACTCCTCTCTTCTCGCCTAACCCTAACCCTACTTAACCCCCTAAATTCATGGCACCCGGAAAGAATTAAAAATCCACAAAGGATATGAATAAATAAATAAATGTCACTTAAAAAGCCTGCCTGCAAGGGAATAAAAGACCACACGGGACACAGAGAAAAGGGATAAAAACTTTATTAAGAACAGAGGGATAAAAATTGAAATTCATTGAGCTCCAGCCTGAGGAAGGCGTTACAGACGCCGAAACGTCGCGAAGAAGAGCTCAACAAAAAGATTGATGGCCTACTAAACTCCCGTGATGGGCAATTTTTTGAAAAATTATGTTGGTGGGGGCACCATCCCCCGTTCCACGATGGACCGTGCACTTGTGGGTCTCCAGCATTGCTGGGGCCCCAGTCCTTTCTCAAATCCTAACTCGCCTGTGCCTCGTGGGATGGGCGGTGCCCTTTACCTTCTTTTCCTAGCCACCAGGTGAGACCACGTAACGGAAGTCGGACCCTGGTCTCTCAGGGGTCGGTCTCTTGGTTGGGGAGTCCCCCAATGCACACATTGGTGAGACCTAGGATTGGGAATTGGTCCTGGAAGGAGACCCGTGATGCCTATTGGCGAGACCTAGACTTGGAAATTGGTCTCTGGAAGGGATCCGTGATGCCAGTGTGTGGGGAGGCGGTTCTTCCTGCTTGGGGCTGTACCCCTCAGCGAAGGGGCCCCACGATGCCTGTTGGCCACACAGCAAACCCCAATTGGGTACAATTTAAATTTCATAACTTAATTTTTGGTGGGTAGGCAGAAGGGAGAGGACCCTGGCCCAGGGGTCTTGCCCTAAACATAACCACTCCTCTCTTCTCGCCTAACCCTAACCCTACTTAACCCCCTAAATTCATGGCACCCGGAAAGAATTAAAAATCCACAAAGGATATGAATAAATAAATAAATGTCACTTAAAAAGCCTGCCTGCAAGGGAATAAAAGACCACACGGGACACAGAGAAAAGGGATAAAAACTTTATTAAGAACAGAGGGATAAAAATTGAAATTCATTGAGCTCCAGCCTGAGGAAGGCGTTACAGACGCCGAAACGTCGCGAAGAAGAGCTCAACAAAAAGATTGATGGCCTACTAAACTCCCGTGATGGGCAATTTTTTGAAAAATTATGTTGGTGGGGGCACCATCCCCCGTTCCACGATGGACCGTGCACTTGTGGGTCTCCAGCATTGCTGGGGCCCCAGTCCTTTCTCAAATCCTAACTCGCCTGTGCCTCGTGGGATGGGCGGTGCCCTTTACCTTCTTTTCCTAGCCACCAGGTGAGACCACGTAACGGAAGTCGGACCCTGGTCTCTCAGGGGTCGGTCTCTTGGTTGGGGAGTCCCCCAATGCACACATTGGTGAGACCTAGGATTGGGAATTGGTCCTGGAAGGAGACCCGTGATGCCTATTGGCGAGACCTAGACTTGGAAATTGGTCTCTGGAAGGGATCCGTGATGCCAGTGTGTGGGGAGGCGGTTCTTCCTGCTTGGGGCTGTACCCCTCAGCGAAGGGGCCCCACGATGCCTGTTGGCCACACAGCAAACCCCAATTGGGTACAATTTAAATTTCATAACTTAATTTTTGGTGGGTAGGCAGAAGGGAGAGGACCCTGGCCCAGGGGTCTTGCCCTAAACATAACCACTCCTCTCTTCTCGCCTAACCCTAACCCTACTTAACCCCCTAAATTCATGGCACCCGGAAAGAATTAAAAATCCACAAAGGATATGAATAAATAAATAAATGTCACTTAAAAAGCCTGCCTGCAAGGGAATAAAAGACCACACGGGACACAGAGAAAAGGGATAAAAACTTTATTAAGAACAGAGGGATAAAAATTGAAATTCATTGAGCTCCAGCCTGAGGAAGGCGTTACAGACGCCGAAACGTCGCGAAGAAGAGCTCAACAAAAAGATTGATGGCCTACTAAACTCCCGTGATGGGCAATTTTTTGAAAAATTATGTTGGTGGGGGCACCATCCCCCGTTCCACGATGGACCGTGCACTTGTGGGTCTCCAGCATTGCTGGGGCCCCAGTCCTTTCTCAAATCCTAACTCGCCTGTGCCTCGTGGGATGGGCGGTGCCCTTTACCTTCTTTTCCTAGCCACCAGGTGAGACCACGTAACGGAAGTCGGACCCTGGTCTCTCAGGGGTCGGTCTCTTGGTTGGGGAGTCCCCCAATGCACACATTGGTGAGACCTAGGATTGGGAATTGGTCCTGGAAGGAGACCCGTGATGCCTATTGGCGAGACCTAGACTTGGAAATTGGTCTCTGGAAGGGATCCGTGATGCCAGTGTGTGGGGAGGCGGTTCTTCCTGCTTGGGGCTGTACCCCTCAGCGAAGGGGCCCCACGATGCCTGTTGGCCACACAGCAAACCCCAATTGGGTACAATTTAAATTTCATAACTTAATTTTTGGTGGGTAGGCAGAAGGGAGAGGACCCTGGCCCAGGGGTCTTGCCCTAAACATAACCACTCCTCTCTTCTCGCCTAACCCTAACCCTACTTAACCCCCTAAATTCATGGCACCCGGAAAGAATTAAAAATCCACAAAGGATATGAATAAATAAATAAATGTCACTTAAAAAGCCTGCCTGCAAGGGAATAAAAGACCACACGGGACACAGAGAAAAGGGATAAAAACTTTATTAAGAACAGAGGGATAAAAATTGAAATTCATTGAGCTCCAGCCTGAGGAAGGCGTTACAGACGCCGAAACGTCGCGAAGAAGAGCTCAACAAAAAGATTGATGGCCTACTAAACTCCCGTGATGGGCAATTTTTTGAAAAATTATGTTGGTGGGGGCACCATCCCCCGTTCCACGATGGACCGTGCACTTGTGGGTCTCCAGCATTGCTGGGGCCCCAGTCCTTTCTCAAATCCTAACTCGCCTGTGCCTCGTGGGATGGGCGGTGCCCTTTACCTTCTTTTCCTAGCCACCAGGTGAGACCACGTAACGGAAGTCGGACCCTGGTCTCTCAGGGGTCGGTCTCTTGGTTGGGGAGTCCCCCAATGCACACATTGGTGAGACCTAGGATTGGGAATTGGTCCTGGAAGGAGACCCGTGATGCCTATTGGCGAGACCTAGACTTGGAAATTGGTCTCTGGAAGGGATCCGTGATGCCAGTGTGTGGGGAGGCGGTTCTTCCTGCTTGGGGCTGTACCCCTCAGCGAAGGGGCCCCACGATGCCTGTTGGCCACACAGCAAACCCCAATTGGGTACAATTTAAATTTCATAACTTAATTTTTGGTGGGTAGGCAGAAGGGAGAGGACCCTGGCCCAGGGGTCTTGCCCTAAACATAACCACTCCTCTCTTCTCGCCTAACCCTAACCCTACTTAACCCCCTAAATTCATGGCACCCGGAAAGAATTAAAAATCCACAAAGGATATGAATAAATAAATAAATGTCACTTAAAAAGCCTGCCTGCAAGGGAATAAAAGACCACACGGGACACAGAGAAAAGGGATAAAAACTTTATTAAGAACAGAGGGATAAAAATTGAAATTCATTGAGCTCCAGCCTGAGGAAGGCGTTACAGACGCCGAAACGTCGCGAAGAAGAGCTCAACAAAAAGATTGATGGCCTACTAAACTCCCGTGATGGGCAATTTTTTGAAAAATTATGTTGGTGGGGGCACCATCCCCCGTTCCACGATGGACCGTGCACTTGTGGGTCTCCAGCATTGCTGGGGCCCCAGTCCTTTCTCAAATCCTAACTCGCCTGTGCCTCGTGGGATGGGCGGTGCCCTTTACCTTCTTTTCCTAGCCACCAGGTGAGACCACGTAACGGAAGTCGGACCCTGGTCTCTCAGGGGTCGGTCTCTTGGTTGGGGAGTCCCCCAATGCACACATTGGTGAGACCTAGGATTGGGAATTGGTCCTGGAAGGAGACCCGTGATGCCTATTGGCGAGACCTAGACTTGGAAATTGGTCTCTGGAAGGGATCCGTGATGCCAGTGTGTGGGGAGGCGGTTCTTCCTGCTTGGGGCTGTACCCCTCAGCGAAGGGGCCCCACGATGCCTGTTGGCCACACAGCAAACCCCAATTGGGTACAATTTAAATTTCATAACTTAATTTTTGGTGGGTAGGCAGAAGGGAGAGGACCCTGGCCCAGGGGTCTTGCCCTAAACATAACCACTCCTCTCTTCTCGCCTAACCCTAACCCTACTTAACCCCCTAAATTCATGGCACCCGGAAAGAATTAAAAATCCACAAAGGATATGAATAAATAAATAAATGTCACTTAAAAAGCCTGCCTGCAAGGGAATAAAAGACCACACGGGACACAGAGAAAAGGGATAAAAACTTTATTAAGAACAGAGGGATAAAAATTGAAATTCATTGAGCTCCAGCCTGAGGAAGGCGTTACAGACGCCGAAACGTCGCGAAGAAGAGCTCAACAAAAAGATTGATGGCCTACTAAACTCCCGTGATGGGCAATTTTTTGAAAAATTATGTTGGTGGGGGCACCATCCCCCGTTCCACGATGGACCGTGCACTTGTGGGTCTCCAGCATTGCTGGGGCCCCAGTCCTTTCTCAAATCCTAACTCGCCTGTGCCTCGTGGGATGGGCGGTGCCCTTTACCTTCTTTTCCTAGCCACCAGGTGAGACCACGTAACGGAAGTCGGACCCTGGTCTCTCAGGGGTCGGTCTCTTGGTTGGGGAGTCCCCCAATGCACACATTGGTGAGACCTAGGATTGGGAATTGGTCCTGGAAGGAGACCCGTGATGCCTATTGGCGAGACCTAGACTTGGAAATTGGTCTCTGGAAGGGATCCGTGATGCCAGTGTGTGGGGAGGCGGTTCTTCCTGCTTGGGGCTGTACCCCTCAGCGAAGGGGCCCCACGATGCCTGTTGGCCACACAGCAAACCCCAATTGGGTACAATTTAAATTTCATAACTTAATTTTTGGTGGGTAGGCAGAAGGGAGAGGACCCTGGCCCAGGGGTCTTGCCCTAAACATAACCACTCCTCTCTTCTCGCCTAACCCTAACCCTACTTAACCCCCTAAATTCATGGCACCCGGAAAGAATTAAAAATCCACAAAGGATATGAATAAATAAATAAATGTCACTTAAAAAGCCTGCCTGCAAGGGAATAAAAGACCACACGGGACACAGAGAAAAGGGATAAAAACTTTATTAAGAACAGAGGGATAAAAATTGAAATTCATTGAGCTCCAGCCTGAGGAAGGCGTTACAGACGCCGAAACGTCGCGAAGAAGAGCTCAACAAAAAGATTGATGGCCTACTAAACTCCCGTGATGGGCAATTTTTTGAAAAATTATGTTGGTGGGGGCACCATCCCCCGTTCCACGATGGACCGTGCACTTGTGGGTCTCCAGCATTGCTGGGGCCCCAGTCCTTTCTCAAATCCTAACTCGCCTGTGCCTCGTGGGATGGGCGGTGCCCTTTACCTTCTTTTCCTAGCCACCAGGTGAGACCACGTAACGGAAGTCGGACCCTGGTCTCTCAGGGGTCGGTCTCTTGGTTGGGGAGTCCCCCAATGCACACATTGGTGAGACCTAGGATTGGGAATTGGTCCTGGAAGGAGACCCGTGATGCCTATTGGCGAGACCTAGACTTGGAAATTGGTCTCTGGAAGGGATCCGTGATGCCAGTGTGTGGGGAGGCGGTTCTTCCTGCTTGGGGCTGTACCCCTCAGCGAAGGGGCCCCACGATGCCTGTTGGCCACACAGCAAACCCCAATTGGGTACAATTTAAATTTCATAACTTAATTTTTGGTGGGTAGGCAGAAGGGAGAGGACCCTGGCCCAGGGGTCTTGCCCTAAACATAACCACTCCTCTCTTCTCGCCTAACCCTAACCCTACTTAACCCCCTAAATTCATGGCACCCGGAAAGAATTAAAAATCCACAAAGGATATGAATAAATAAATAAATGTCACTTAAAAAGCCTGCCTGCAAGGGAATAAAAGACCACACGGGACACAGAGAAAAGGGATAAAAACTTTATTAAGAACAGAGGGATAAAAATTGAAATTCATTGAGCTCCAGCCTGAGGAAGGCGTTACAGACGCCGAAACGTCGCGAAGAAGAGCTCAACAAAAAGATTGATGGCCTACTAAACTCCCGTGATGGGCAATTTTTTGAAAAATTATGTTGGTGGGGGCACCATCCCCCGTTCCACGATGGACCGTGCACTTGTGGGTCTCCAGCATTGCTGGGGCCCCAGTCCTTTCTCAAATCCTAACTCGCCTGTGCCTCGTGGGATGGGCGGTGCCCTTTACCTTCTTTTCCTAGCCACCAGGTGAGACCACGTAACGGAAGTCGGACCCTGGTCTCTCAGGGGTCGGTCTCTTGGTTGGGGAGTCCCCCAATGCACACATTGGTGAGACCTAGGATTGGGAATTGGTCCTGGAAGGAGACCCGTGATGCCTATTGGCGAGACCTAGACTTGGAAATTGGTCTCTGGAAGGGATCCGTGATGCCAGTGTGTGGGGAGGCGGTTCTTCCTGCTTGGGGCTGTACCCCTCAGCGAAGGGGCCCCACGATGCCTGTTGGCCACACAGCAAACCCCAATTGGGTACAATTTAAATTTCATAACTTAATTTTTGGTGGGTAGGCAGAAGGGAGAGGACCCTGGCCCAGGGGTCTTGCCCTAAACATAACCACTCCTCTCTTCTCGCCTAACCCTAACCCTACTTAACCCCCTAAATTCATGGCACCCGGAAAGAATTAAAAATCCACAAAGGATATGAATAAATAAATAAATGTCACTTAAAAAGCCTGCCTGCAAGGGAATAAAAGACCACACGGGACACAGAGAAAAGGGATAAAAACTTTATTAAGAACAGAGGGATAAAAATTGAAATTCATTGAGCTCCAGCCTGAGGAAGGCGTTACAGACGCCGAAACGTCGCGAAGAAGAGCTCAACAAAAAGATTGATGGCCTACTAAACTCCCGTGATGGGCAATTTTTTGAAAAATTATGTTGGTGGGGGCACCATCCCCCGTTCCACGATGGACCGTGCACTTGTGGGTCTCCAGCATTGCTGGGGCCCCAGTCCTTTCTCAAATCCTAACTCGCCTGTGCCTCGTGGGATGGGCGGTGCCCTTTACCTTCTTTTCCTAGCCACCAGGTGAGACCACGTAACGGAAGTCGGACCCTGGTCTCTCAGGGGTCGGTCTCTTGGTTGGGGAGTCCCCCAATGCACACATTGGTGAGACCTAGGATTGGGAATTGGTCCTGGAAGGAGACCCGTGATGCCTATTGGCGAGACCTAGACTTGGAAATTGGTCTCTGGAAGGGATCCGTGATGCCAGTGTGTGGGGAGGCGGTTCTTCCTGCTTGGGGCTGTACCCCTCAGCGAAGGGGCCCCACGATGCCTGTTGGCCACACAGCAAACCCCAATTGGGTACAATTTAAATTTCATAACTTAATTTTTGGTGGGTAGGCAGAAGGGAGAGGACCCTGGCCCAGGGGTCTTGCCCTAAACATAACCACTCCTCTCTTCTCGCCTAACCCTAACCCTACTTAACCCCCTAAATTCATGGCACCCGGAAAGAATTAAAAATCCACAAAGGATATGAATAAATAAATAAATGTCACTTAAAAAGCCTGCCTGCAAGGGAATAAAAGACCACACGGGACACAGAGAAAAGGGATAAAAACTTTATTAAGAACAGAGGGATAAAAATTGAAATTCATTGAGCTCCAGCCTGAGGAAGGCGTTACAGACGCCGAAACGTCGCGAAGAAGAGCTCAACAAAAAGATTGATGGCCTACTAAACTCCCGTGATGGGCAATTTTTTGAAAAATTATGTTGGTGGGGGCACCATCCCCCGTTCCACGATGGACCGTGCACTTGTGGGTCTCCAGCATTGCTGGGGCCCCAGTCCTTTCTCAAATCCTAACTCGCCTGTGCCTCGTGGGATGGGCGGTGCCCTTTACCTTCTTTTCCTAGCCACCAGGTGAGACCACGTAACGGAAGTCGGACCCTGGTCTCTCAGGGGT
The DNA here is from genome assembly GCF_057381845.1 of Rhamphochromis longiceps. Classification (NCBI taxonomy): domain Eukaryota; kingdom Metazoa; phylum Chordata; class Actinopteri; order Cichliformes; family Cichlidae; genus Rhamphochromis; species Rhamphochromis longiceps. Next base: position 37,268,859 of record NC_140566.1, read on the forward strand.
CGGTCTCTTGGTTGGGGAGTCCCCCAATGCACACATTGGTGAGACCTAGGATTGGGAATTGGTCCTGGAAGGAGACCCGTGATGCCTATTGGCGAGACCTAGACTTGGAAATTGGTCTCTGGAAGGGATCCGTGATGCCAGTGTGTGGGGAGGCGGTTCTTCCTGCTTGGGGCTGTACCCCTCAGCGAAGGGGCCCCACGATGCCTGTTGGCCACACAGCAAACCCCAATTGGGTACAATTTAAATTTCATAACTTAATTTTTGGTGGGTAGGCAGAAGGGAGAGGACCCTGGCCCAGGGGTCTTGCCCTAAACATAACCACTCCTCTCTTCTCGCCTAACCCTAACCCTACTTAACCCCCTAAATTCATGGCACCCGGAAAGAATTAAAAATCCACAAAGGATATGAATAAATAAATAAATGTCACTTAAAAAGCCTGCCTGCAAGGGAATAAAAGACCACACGGGACACAGAGAAAAGGGATAAAAACTTTATTAAGAACAGAGGGATAAAAATTGAAATTCATTGAGCTCCAGCCTGAGGAAGGCGTTACAGACGCCGAAACGTCGCGAAGAAGAGCTCAACAAAAAGATTGATGGCCTACTAAACTCCCGTGATGGGCAATTTTTTGAAAAATTATGTTGGTGGGGGCACCATCCCCCGTTCCACGATGGACCGTGCACTTGTGGGTCTCCAGCATTGCTGGGGCCCCAGTCCTTTCTCAAATCCTAACTCGCCTGTGCCTCGTGGGATGGGCGGTGCCCTTTACCTTCTTTTCCTAGCCACCAGGTGAGACCACGTAACGGAAGTCGGACCCTGGTCTCTCAGGGGTCGGTCTCTTGGTTGGGGAGTCCCCCAATGCACACATTGGTGAGACCTAGGATTGGGAATTGGTCCTGGAAGGAGACCCGTGATGCCTATTGGCGAGACCTAGACTTGGAAATTGGTCTCTGGAAGGGATCCGTGATGCCAGTGTGTGGGGAGGCGGTTCTTCCTGCTTGGGGCTGTACCCCTCAGCGAAGGGGCCCCACGATGCCTGTTGGCCACACAGCAAACCCCAATTGGGTACAATTTAAATTTCATAACTTAATTTTTGGTGGGTAGGCAGAAGGGAGAGGACCCTGGCCCAGGGGTCTTGCCCTAAACATAACCACTCCTCTCTTCTCGCCTAACCCTAACCCTACTTAACCCCCTAAATTCATGGCACCCGGAAAGAATTAAAAATCCACAAAGGATATGAATAAATAAATAAATGTCACTTAAAAAGCCTGCCTGCAAGGGAATAAAAGACCACACGGGACACAGAGAAAAGGGATAAAAACTTTATTAAGAACAGAGGGATAAAAATTGAAATTCATTGAGCTCCAGCCTGAGGAAGGCGTTACAGACGCCGAAACGTCGCGAAGAAGAGCTCAACAAAAAGATTGATGGCCTACTAAACTCCCGTGATGGGCAATTTTTTGAAAAATTATGTTGGTGGGGGCACCATCCCCCGTTCCACGATGGACCGTGCACTTGTGGGTCTCCAGCATTGCTGGGGCCCCAGTCCTTTCTCAAATCCTAACTCGCCTGTGCCTCGTGGGATGGGCGGTGCCCTTTACCTTCTTTTCCTAGCCACCAGGTGAGACCACGTAACGGAAGTCGGACCCTGGTCTCTCAGGGGTCGGTCTCTTGGTTGGGGAGTCCCCCAATGCACACATTGGTGAGACCTAGGATTGGGAATTGGTCCTGGAAGGAGACCCGTGATGCCTATTGGCGAGACCTAGACTTGGAAATTGGTCTCTGGAAGGGATCCGTGATGCCAGTGTGTGGGGAGGCGGTTCTTCCTGCTTGGGGCTGTACCCCTCAGCGAAGGGGCCCCACGATGCCTGTTGGCCACACAGCAAACCCCAATTGGGTACAATTTAAATTTCATAACTTAATTTTTGGTGGGTAGGCAGAAGGGAGAGGACCCTGGCCCAGGGGTCTTGCCCTAAACATAACCACTCCTCTCTTCTCGCCTAACCCTAACCCTACTTAACCCCCTAAATTCATGGCACCCGGAAAGAATTAAAAATCCACAAAGGATATGAATAAATAAATAAATGTCACTTAAAAAGCCTGCCTGCAAGGGAATAAAAGACCACACGGGACACAGAGAAAAGGGATAAAAACTTTATTAAGAACAGAGGGATAAAAATTGAAATTCATTGAGCTCCAGCCTGAGGAAGGCGTTACAGACGCCGAAACGTCGCGAAGAAGAGCTCAACAAAAAGATTGATGGCCTACTAAACTCCCGTGATGGGCAATTTTTTGAAAAATTATGTTGGTGGGGGCACCATCCCCCGTTCCACGATGGACCGTGCACTTGTGGGTCTCCAGCATTGCTGGGGCCCCAGTCCTTTCTCAAATCCTAACTCGCCTGTGCCTCGTGGGATGGGCGGTGCCCTTTACCTTCTTTTCCTAGCCACCAGGTGAGACCACGTAACGGAAGTCGGACCCTGGTCTCTCAGGGGTCGGTCTCTTGGTTGGGGAGTCCCCCAATGCACACATTGGTGAGACCTAGGATTGGGAATTGGTCCTGGAAGGAGACCCGTGATGCCTATTGGCGAGACCTAGACTTGGAAATTGGTCTCTGGAAGGGATCCGTGATGCCAGTGTGTGGGGAGGCGGTTCTTCCTGCTTGGGGCTGTACCCCTCAGCGAAGGGGCCCCACGATGCCTGTTGGCCACACAGCAAACCCCAATTGGGTACAATTTAAATTTCATAACTTAATTTTTGGTGGGTAGGCAGAAGGGAGAGGACCCTGGCCCAGGGGTCTTGCCCTAAACATAACCACTCCTCTCTTCTCGCCTAACCCTAACCCTACTTAACCCCCTAAATTCATGGCACCCGGAAAGAATTAAAAATCCACAAAGGATATGAATAAATAAATAAATGTCACTTAAAAAGCCTGCCTGCAAGGGAATAAAAGACCACACGGGACACAGAGAAAAGGGATAAAAACTTTATTAAGAACAGAGGGATAAAAATTGAAATTCATTGAGCTCCAGCCTGAGGAAGGCGTTACAGACGCCGAAACGTCGCGAAGAAGAGCTCAACAAAAAGATTGATGGCCTACTAAACTCCCGTGATGGGCAATTTTTTGAAAAATTATGTTGGTGGGGGCACCATCCCCCGTTCCACGATGGACCGTGCACTTGTGGGTCTCCAGCATTGCTGGGGCCCCAGTCCTTTCTCAAATCCTAACTCGCCTGTGCCTCGTGGGATGGGCGGTGCCCTTTACCTTCTTTTCCTAGCCACCAGGTGAGACCACGTAACGGAAGTCGGACCCTGGTCTCTCAGGGGTCGGTCTCTTGGTTGGGGAGTCCCCCAATGCACACATTGGTGAGACCTAGGATTGGGAATTGGTCCTGGAAGGAGACCCGTGATGCCTATTGGCGAGACCTAGACTTGGAAATTGGTCTCTGGAAGGGATCCGTGATGCCAGTGTGTGGGGAGGCGGTTCTTCCTGCTTGGGGCTGTACCCCTCAGCGAAGGGGCCCCACGATGCCTGTTGGCCACACAGCAAACCCCAATTGGGTACAATTTAAATTTCATAACTTAATTTTTGGTGGGTAGGCAGAAGGGAGAGGACCCTGGCCCAGGGGTCTTGCCCTAAACATAACCACTCCTCTCTTCTCGCCTAACCCTAACCCTACTTAACCCCCTAAATTCATGGCACCCGGAAAGAATTAAAAATCCACAAAGGATATGAATAAATAAATAAATGTCACTTAAAAAGCCTGCCTGCAAGGGAATAAAAGACCACACGGGACACAGAGAAAAGGGATAAAAACTTTATTAAGAACAGAGGGATAAAAATTGAAATTCATTGAGCTCCAGCCTGAGGAAGGCGTTACAGACGCCGAAACGTCGCGAAGAAGAGCTCAACAAAAAGATTGATGGCCTACTAAACTCCCGTGATGGGCAATTTTTTGAAAAATTATGTTGGTGGGGGCACCATCCCCCGTTCCACGATGGACCGTGCACTTGTGGGTCTCCAGCATTGCTGGGGCCCCAGTCCTTTCTCAAATCCTAACTCGCCTGTGCCTCGTGGGATGGGCGGTGCCCTTTACCTTCTTTTCCTAGCCACCAGGTGAGACCACGTAACGGAAGTCGGACCCTGGTCTCTCAGGGGTCGGTCTCTTGGTTGGGGAGTCCCCCAATGCACACATTGGTGAGACCTAGGATTGGGAATTGGTCCTGGAAGGAGACCCGTGATGCCTATTGGCGAGACCTAGACTTGGAAATTGGTCTCTGGAAGGGATCCGTGATGCCAGTGTGTGGGGAGGCGGTTCTTCCTGCTTGGGGCTGTACCCCTCAGCGAAGGGGCCCCACGATGCCTGTTGGCCACACAGCAAACCCCAATTGGGTACAATTTAAATTTCATAACTTAATTTTTGGTGGGTAGGCAGAAGGGAGAGGACCCTGGCCCAGGGGTCTTGCCCTAAACATAACCACTCCTCTCTTCTCGCCTAACCCTAACCCTACTTAACCCCCTAAATTCATGGCACCCGGAAAGAATTAAAAATCCACAAAGGATATGAATAAATAAATAAATGTCACTTAAAAAGCCTGCCTGCAAGGGAATAAAAGACCACACGGGACACAGAGAAAAGGGATAAAAACTTTATTAAGAACAGAGGGATAAAAATTGAAATTCATTGAGCTCCAGCCTGAGGAAGGCGTTACAGACGCCGAAACGTCGCGAAGAAGAGCTCAACAAAAAGATTGATGGCCTACTAAACTCCCGTGATGGGCAATTTTTTGAAAAATTATGTTGGTGGGGGCACCATCCCCCGTTCCACGATGGACCGTGCACTTGTGGGTCTCCAGCATTGCTGGGGCCCCAGTCCTTTCTCAAATCCTAACTCGCCTGTGCCTCGTGGGATGGGCGGTGCCCTTTACCTTCTTTTCCTAGCCACCAGGTGAGACCACGTAACGGAAGTCGGACCCTGGTCTCTCAGGGGTCGGTCTCTTGGTTGGGGAGTCCCCCAATGCACACATTGGTGAGACCTAGGATTGGGAATTGGTCCTGGAAGGAGACCCGTGATGCCTATTGGCGAGACCTAGACTTGGAAATTGGTCTCTGGAAGGGATCCGTGATGCCAGTGTGTGGGGAGGCGGTTCTTCCTGCTTGGGGCTGTACCCCTCAGCGAAGGGGCCCCACGATGCCTGTTGGCCACACAGCAAACCCCAATTGGGTACAATTTAAATTTCATAACTTAATTTTTGGTGGGTAGGCAGAAGGGAGAGGACCCTGGCCCAGGGGTCTTGCCCTAAACATAACCACTCCTCTCTTCTCGCCTAACCCTAACCCTACTTAACCCCCTAAATTCATGGCACCCGGAAAGAATTAAAAATCCACAAAGGATATGAATAAATAAATAAATGTCACTTAAAAAGCCTGCCTGCAAGGGAATAAAAGACCACACGGGACACAGAGAAAAGGGATAAAAACTTTATTAAGAACAGAGGGATAAAAATTGAAATTCATTGAGCTCCAGCCTGAGGAAGGCGTTACAGACGCCGAAACGTCGCGAAGAAGAGCTCAACAAAAAGATTGATGGCCTACTAAACTCCCGTGATGGGCAATTTTTTGAAAAATTATGTTGGTGGGGGCACCATCCCCCGTTCCACGATGGACCGTGCACTTGTGGGTCTCCAGCATTGCTGGGGCCCCAGTCCTTTCTCAAATCCTAACTCGCCTGTGCCTCGTGGGATGGGCGGTGCCCTTTACCTTCTTTTCCTAGCCACCAGGTGAGACCACGTAACGGAAGTCGGACCCTGGTCTCTCAGGGGTCGGTCTCTTGGTTGGGGAGTCCCCCAATGCACACATTGGTGAGACCTAGGATTGGGAATTGGTCCTGGAAGGAGACCCGTGATGCCTATTGGCGAGACCTAGACTTGGAAATTGGTCTCTGGAAGGGATCCGTGATGCCAGTGTGTGGGGAGGCGGTTCTTCCTGCTTGGGGCTGTACCCCTCAGCGAAGGGGCCCCACGATGCCTGTTGGCCACACAGCAAACCCCAATTGGGTACAATTTAAATTTCATAACTTAATTTTTGGTGGGTAGGCAGAAGGGAGAGGACCCTGGCCCAGGGGTCTTGCCCTAAACATAACCACTCCTCTCTTCTCGCCTAACCCTAACCCTACTTAACCCCCTAAATTCATGGCACCCGGAAAGAATTAAAAATCCACAAAGGATATGAATAAATAAATAAATGTCACTTAAAAAGCCTGCCTGCAAGGGAATAAAAGACCACACGGGACACAGAGAAAAGGGATAAAAACTTTATTAAGAACAGAGGGATAAAAATTGAAATTCATTGAGCTCCAGCCTGAGGAAGGCGTTACAGACGCCGAAACGTCGCGAAGAAGAGCTCAACAAAAAGATTGATGGCCTACTAAACTCCCGTGATGGGCAATTTTTTGAAAAATTATGTTGGTGGGGGCACCATCCCCCGTTCCACGATGGACCGTGCACTTGTGGGTCTCCAGCATTGCTGGGGCCCCAGTCCTTTCTCAAATCCTAACTCGCCTGTGCCTCGTGGGATGGGCGGTGCCCTTTACCTTCTTTTCCTAGCCACCAGGTGAGACCACGTAACGGAAGTCGGACCCTGGTCTCTCAGGGGTCGGTCTCTTGGTTGGGGAGTCCCCCAATGCACACATTGGTGAGACCTAGGATTGGGAATTGGTCCTGGAAGGAGACCCGTGATGCCTATTGGCGAGACCTAGACTTGGAAATTGGTCTCTGGAAGGGATCCGTGATGCCAGTGTGTGGGGAGGCGGTTCTTCCTGCTTGGGGCTGTACCCCTCAGCGAAGGGGCCCCACGATGCCTGTTGGCCACACAGCAAACCCCAATTGGGTACAATTTAAATTTCATAACTTAATTTTTGGTGGGTAGGCAGAAGGGAGAGGACCCTGGCCCAGGGGTCTTGCCCTAAACATAACCACTCCTCTCTTCTCGCCTAACCCTAACCCTACTTAACCCCCTAAATTCATGGCACCCGGAAAGAATTAAAAATCCACAAAGGATATGAATAAATAAATAAATGTCACTTAAAAAGCCTGCCTGCAAGGGAATAAAAGACCACACGGGACACAGAGAAAAGGGATAAAAACTTTATTAAGAACAGAGGGATAAAAATTGAAATTCATTGAGCTCCAGCCTGAGGAAGGCGTTACAGACGCCGAAACGTCGCGAAGAAGAGCTCAACAAAAAGATTGATGGCCTACTAAACTCCCGTGATGGGCAATTTTTTTGAAAAATTATGTTGGTGGGGGCACCATCCCCCGTTCCACGATGGACCGTGCACTTGTGGGTCTCCAGCATTGCTGGGGCCCCAGTCCTTTCTCAAATCCTAACTCGCCTGTGCCTCGTGGGATGGGCGGTGCCCTTTACCTTCTTTTCCTAGCCACCAGGTGAGACCACGTAACGGAAGTCGGACCCTGGTCTCTCAGGGGTCGGTCTCTTGGTTGGGGAGTCCCCCAATGCACACATTGGTGAGACCTAGGATTGGGAATTGGTCCTGGAAGGAGACCCGTGATGCCTATTGGCGAGACCTAGACTTGGAAATTGGTCTCTGGAAGGGATCCGTGATGCCAGTGTGTGGGGAGGCGGTTCTTCCTGCTTGGGGCTGTACCCCTCAGCGAAGGGGCCCCACGATGCCTGTTGGCCACACAGCAAACCCCAATTGGGTACAATTTAAATTTCATAACTTAATTTTTGGTGGGTAGGCAGAAGGGAGAGGACCCTGGCCCAGGGGTCTTGCCCTAAACATAACCACTCCTCTCTTCTCGCCTAACCCTAACCCTACTTAACCCCCTAAATTCATGGCACCCGGAAAGAATTAAAAATCCACAAAGGATATGAATAAATAAATAAATGTCACTTAAAAAGCCTGCCTGCAAGGGAATAAAAGACCACACGGGACACAGAGAAAAGGGATAAAAACTTTATTAAGAACAGAGGGATAAAAATTGAAATTCATTGAGCTCCAGCCTGAGGAAGGCGTTACAGACGCCGAAACGTCGCGAAGAAGAGCTCAACAAAAAGATTGATGGCCTACTAAACTCCCGTGATGGGCAATTTTTTGAAAAATTATGTTGGTGGGGGCACCATCCCCCGTTCCACGATGGACCGTGCACTTGTGGGTCTCCAGCATTGCTGGGGCCCCAGTCCTTTCTCAAATCCTAACTCGCCTGTGCCTCGTGGGATGGGCGGTGCCCTTTACCTTCTTTTCCTAGCCACCAGGTGAGACCACGTAACGGAAGTCGGACCCTGGTCTCTCAGGGGTCGGTCTCTTGGTTGGGGAGTCCCCCAATGCACACATTGGTGAGACCTAGGATTGGGAATTGGTCCTGGAAGGAGACCCGTGATGCCTATTGGCGAGACCTAGACTTGGAAATTGGTCTCTGGAAGGGATCCGTGATGCCAGTGTGTGGGGAGGCGGTTCTTCCTGCTTGGGGCTGTACCCCTCAGCGAAGGGGCCCCACGATGCCTGTTGGCCACACAGCAAACCCCAATTGGGTACAATTTAAATTTCATAACTTAATTTTTGGTGGGTAGGCAGAAGGGAGAGGACCCTGGCCCAGGGGTCTTGCCCTAAACATAACCACTCCTCTCTTCTCGCCTAACCCTAACCCTACTTAACCCCCTAAATTCATGGCACCCGGAAAGAATTAAAAATCCACAAAGGATATGAATAAATAAATAAATGTCACTTAAAAAGCCTGCCTGCAAGGGAATAAAAGACCACACGGGACACAGAGAAAAGGGATAAAAACTTTATTAAGAACAGAGGGATAAAAATTGAAATTCATTGAGCTCCAGCCTGAGGAAGGCGTTACAGACGCCGAAACGTCGCGAAGAAGAGCTCAACAAAAAGATTGATGGCCTACTAAACTCCCGTGATGGGCAATTTTTTGAAAAATTATGTTGGTGGGGGCACCATCCCCCGTTCCACGATGGACCGTGCACTTGTGGGTCTCCAGCATTGCTGGGGCCCCAGTCCTTTCTCAAATCCTAACTCGCCTGTGCCTCGTGGGATGGGCGGTGCCCTTTACCTTCTTTTCCTAGCCACCAGGTGAGACCACGTAACGGAAGTCGGACCCTGGTCTCTCAGGGGTCGGTCTCTTGGTTGGGGAGTCCCCCAATGCACACATTGGTGAGACCTAGGATTGGGAATTGGTCCTGGAAGGAGACCCGTGATGCCTATTGGCGAGACCTAGACTTGGAAATTGGTCTCTGGAAGGGATCCGTGATGCCAGTGTGTGGGGAGGCGGTTCTTCCTGCTTGGGGCTGTACCCCTCAGCGAAGGGGCCCCACGATGCCTGTTGGCCACACAGCAAACCCCAATTGGGTACAATTTAAATTTCATAACTTAATTTTTGGTGGGTAGGCAGAAGGGAGAGGACCCTGGCCCAGGGGTCTTGCCCTAAACATAACCACTCCTCTCTTCTCGCCTAACCCTAACCCTACTTAACCCCCTAAATTCATGGCACCCGGAAAGAATTAAAAATCCACAAAGGATATGAATAAATAAATAAATGTCACTTAAAAAGCCTGCCTGCAAGGGAATAAAAGACCACACGGGACACAGAGAAAAGGGATAAAAACTTTATTAAGAACAGAGGGATAAAAATTGAAATTCATTGAGCTCCAGCCTGAGGAAGGCGTTACAGACGCCGAAACGTCGCGAAGAAGAGCTCAACAAAAAGATTGATGGCCTACTAAACTCCCGTGATGGGCAATTTTTTGAAAAATTATGTTGGTGGGGGCACCATCCCCCGTTCCACGATGGACCGTGCACTTGTGGGTCTCCAGCATTGCTGGGGCCCCAGTCCTTTCTCAAATCCTAACTCGCCTGTGCCTCGTGGGATGGGCGGTGCCCTTTACCTTCTTTTCCTAGCCACCAGGTGAGACCACGTAACGGAAGTCGGACCCTGGTCTCTCAGGGGTCGGTCTCTTGGTTGGGGAGTCCCCCAATGCACACATTGGTGAGACCTAGGATTGGGAATTGGTCCTGGAAGGAGACCCGTGATGCCTATTGGCGAGACCTAGACTTGGAAATTGGTCTCTGGAAGGGATCCGTGATGCCAGTGTGTGGGGAGGCGGTTCTTCCTGCTTGGGGCTGTACCCCTCAGCGAAGGGGCCCCACGATGCCTGTTGGCCACACAGCAAACCCCAATTGGGTACAATTTAAATTTCATAACTTAATTTTTGGTGGGTAGGCAGAAGGGAGAGGACCCTGGCCCAGGGGTCTTGCCCTAAACATAACCACTCCTCTCTTCTCGCCTAACCCTAACCCTACTTAACCCCCTAAATTCATGGCACCCGGAAAGAATTAAAATCCACAAAGGATATGAATAAATAAATAAATGTCACTTAAAAAGCCTGCCTGCAAGGGAATAAAAGACCACACGGGACACAGAGAAAAGGGATAAAAACTTTATTAAGAACAGAGGGATAAAAATTGAAATTCATTGAGCTCCAGCCTGAGGAAGGCGTTACAGACGCCGAAACGTCGCGAAGAAGAGCTCAACAAAAAGATTGATGGCCTACTAAACTCCCGTGATGGGCAATTTTTTGAAAAATTATGTTGGTGGGGGCACCATCCCCGTTCCACGATGGACCGTGCACTTGTGGGTCTCCAGCATTGCTGGGGCCCCAGTCCTTTCTCAAATCCTAACTCGCCTGTGCCTCGTGGGATGGGCGGTGCCCTTTACCTTCTTTTCCTAGCCACCAGGTGAGACCACGTAACGAAGTCGGACCCTGGTCTCTCAGGGGTCGGTCTCTTGGTTGGGGAGTCCCCCAATGCACACATTGGTGAGACCTAGGATTGGGAATTGGTCCTGGAAGGAGACCCGTGATGCCTATTGGCGAGACCTAGACTTGGAAATTGGTCTCTGGAAGGGATCCGTGATGCCAGTGTGTGGGGAGGCGGTTCTTCCTGCTTGGGGCTGTACCCCTCAGCGAAGGGGCCCCACGATGCCTGTTGGCCACACAGCAAACCCCAATTGGGTACAATTTAAATTTCATAACTTAATTTTTGGTGGGTAGGCAGAAGGGAGAGGACCCTGGCCCAGGGGTCTTGCCCTAAACATAACCACTCCTCTCTTCTCGCCTAACCCTAACCCTACTTAACCCCCTAAATTCATGGCACCCGGAAAGAATTAAAAATCCACAAAGGATATGAATAAATAAATAAATGTCACTTAAAAAGCCTGCCTGCAAGGGAATAAAAGACCACACGGGACACAGAGAAAAGGGATAAAAACTTTATTAAGAACAGAGGGATAAAAATTGAAATTCATTGAGCTCCAGCCTGAGGAAGGCGTTACAGACGCCGAAACGTCGCGAAGAAGAGCTCAACAAAAAGATTGATGGCCTACTAAACTCCCGTGATGGGCAATTTTTTGAAAAATTATGTTGGTGGGGGCACCATCCCCCGTTCCACGATGGACCGTGCACTTGTGGGTCTCCAGCATTGCTGGGGCCCCAGTCCTTTCTCAAATCCTAACTCGCCTGTGCCTCGTGGGATGGGCGGTGCCCTTTACCTTCTTTTCCTAGCCACCAGGTGAGACCACGTAACGGAAGTCGGACCCTGGTCTCTCAGGGGTCGGTCTCTTGGTTGGGGAGTCCCCCAATGCACACATTGGTGAGACCTAGGATTGGGAATTGGTCCTGGAAGGAGACCCGTGATGCCTATTGGCGAGACCTAGACTTGGAAATTGGTCTCTGGAAGGGATCCGTGATGCCAGTGTGTGGGGAGGCGGTTCTTCCTGCTTGGGGCTGTACCCCTCAGCGAAGGGGCCCCACGATGCCTGTTGGCCACACAGCAAACCCCAATTGGGTACAATTTAAATTTCATAACTTAATTTTTGGTGGGTAGGCAGAAGGGAGAGGACCCTGGCCCAGGGGTCTTGCCCTAAACATAACCACTCCTCTCTTCTCGCCTAACCCTAACCCTACTTAACCCCCTAAATTCATGGCACCCGGAAAGAATTAAAAATCCACAAAGGATATGAATAAATAAATAAATGTCACTTAAAAAGCCTGCCTGCAAGGGAATAAAAGACCACACGGGACACAGAGAAAAGGGATA
>NC_140566.1:37281089-37330489 GCF_057381845.1 Rhamphochromis longiceps
AAAAAAAAGATATTACAAGAAAGCCAAAGAAAGCCAAGGAGGCGGATCAGAGGGGAGAGTATATGTAGGGGCCTCAAACCCAGTGCTCTTCAGTATGCCCTCGCCTGAGGAAGAAGAAACAACTTCGAAACGTCGCGACAAGGGCATACTCATTTAATTTTTTCTATTTTACGTTAGTTTGTTGTTTTAGTTTGTTATTTTGGGGGATTTTGTTTCATGTTTTGGTTTGTGTTTTATTGGTTTTCCTTGGGAGCTCAAATCAGAGACACGTTAAAACTAAATTAAAAGACCACACAGAAAACAAATTGGGATTGAAAATTCTTTATTAACACCAAACCAAGTAACGGACACGGTGAATCAGAACCTGCAAAAAAACAAATACTTACCTTGAACCTGTAAAAAAGAAAATACTTACCTTTCAAATTTAAAAACAATTATGGAGGTAGAGGGATGTGAGGCTGCGGACCATCGGGGTTGATGGCCCGTGCACGCCCTGTTCCTCCTTCGGGAGGGGCAGTTTCTTTTCTTCAACCCTAACCAGCCAGTGCCTCGCTCCGGTTGGTCTTTGGGTCTCACTCCTAGTTAAAGCTCAATCTAGCATCTATGCCCTACCCCAGTCATTTGCCCTAACCCTAACCAATTTGTTTATCTCAAATTACCCACCCTAAATTTGGATTTTAGCCCTATTGTATATACCCCCTGAATCTAATCTGGCCCTAAACAATTTGAAATTTTGATCCTTAACTCTACTTCTTTCCTGGAAATTAAATCTTAAACCTTACCCAAGTACTGATCTGAAGCCCAAGTAATCCTAATCCCAGCTGAAACCTAAAGCCTAACCCAAAGTCACATCTCCTTTCTAAATTTACTCCCCAAGTCGGGTTGAGTCCTCCCCAAGCAGGGTTGAGAGTGTAGTATTAAAGCCAAGTCGGCATTGTAGTAGCCCAAAATTCGGAAGAGAAAGAGGTCAGATGTAGGCCAAAAGGAAGGGTAAAGGGCAGAGGTTAAGAGAAGGGAAGAAAAGGATGATGAAAAAGGAAAGTTAAAAGGGGAAAGAGGAGAAGACTGGAAAGGAAGAAAGAAAGAAAAAAGGAAAAATGAGAGCCAAAAAGTCTGGCAGAATTGGAAAAAAGCAAACAGCTAAAAAAAGATATTACAAGAAAGCCAAAGAAAGCCAAGGAGGCGGGATCAGAGGGGAGAGTATATGTAGGGGCCTCAAACCCAGTGCTCTTCAGTATGCCCTCGCCTGAGGAAGAAGAAACAACTTCGAAACGTCGCGACAAGGGCATACTCATTTAATTTTTTCTATTTTACGTTAGTTTGTTGTTTTAGTTTGTTATTTTGGGGGATTTTGTTTCATGTTTTGGTTTGTGTTTTATTGGTTTTCTTGGGAGCTCAAATCAGAGACACGTTAAAACTAAATTAAAAGACCACACAGAAAACAAATTGGGATTGAAAATTCTTTATTAACACCAAACCAAGTAACGGACACGGTGAATCAGAACCTGCAAAAAAACAAATACTTACCTTGAACCTGTAAAAAAGAAAATACTTACCTTTCAAATTTAAAAACAATTATGGAGGTAGAGGGATGTGAGGCTGCGGACCATCGGGGTTGATGGCCCGTGCACGCCCTGTTCCTCCTTCGGGAGGGGCAGTTTCTTTTCTTCAACCCTAACCAGCCAGTGCCTCGCTCCGGTTGGTCTTTGGGTCTCACTCCTAGTTAAAGCTCAATCTAGCATCTATGCCCTACCCCAGTCATTTGCCCTAACCCTAACCAATTTGTTTATCTCAAATTACCCACCCTAAATTTGGATTTTAGCCCTATTGTATATACCCCCTGATCTAATCTGGCCCTAAACAATTTGAAATTTTGATCCTTAACTCTACTTCTTTCCTGGAAATTAAATCTTAAACCTTACCCAAGTACTGATCTGAAGCCCAAGTAATCCTAATCCCAGCTGAAACCTAAGCCTAACCCAAAGTCACATCTCCTTTCTAAATTTACTCCCCAAGTCGGGTTGAGTCCTCCCCAAGCAGGGTTGAGAGTGTAGTATTAAAGCCAAGTCGGCATTGTAGTAGCCCAAAATTCGGAAGAGAAAGAGGTCAGATGTAGGCCAAAAGGAAGGGTAAAGGGCAGAGGTTAAGAGAAGGGAAGAAAAGGATGATGAAAAAGGAAAAGTTAAAAGGGGAAAGAGGAGAAGACTGGAAAGGAAGAAAGAAAGAAAAAAGGAAAAATGAGAGCCAAAAAGTCTGGCAGAATTGGAAAAAAGCAAACAGCTAAAAAAAAGATATTACAAGAAAGCCAAAGAAAGCCAAGGAGGCGGGATCAGAGGGGAGAGTATATGTAGGGGCCTCAAACCCAGTGCTCTTCAGTATGCCCTCGCCTGAGGAAGAAGAAACAACTTCGAAACGTCGCGACAAGGGCATACTCATTTAATTTTTTCTATTTTACGTTAGTTTGTTGTTTTAGTTTGTTATTTTGGGGGATTTTGTTTCATGTTTTGGTTTGTGTTTTATTGGTTTTCCTTGGGAGCTCAAATCAGAGACACGTTAAAACTAAATTAAAAGACCACACAGAAAACAAATTGGGATTGAAAATTCTTTATTAACACCAAACCAAGTAACGGACACGGTGAATCAGAACCTGCAAAAAAACAAATACTTACCTTGAACCTGTAAAAAAGAAAATACTTACCTTTCAAATTTAAAAACAATTATGGAGGTAGAGGGATGTGAGGCTGCGGACCATCGGGGTTGATGGCCCGTGCACGCCCTGTTCCTCCTTCGGGAGGGGCAGTTTCTTTTCTTCAACCCTAACCAGCCAGTGCCTCGCTCCGGTTGGTCTTTGGGTCTCACTCCTAGTTAAAGCTCAATCTAGCATCTATGCCCTACCCCAGTCATTTGCCCTAACCCTAACCAATTTGTTTATCTCAAATTACCCACCCTAAATTTGGATTTTAGCCCTATTGTATATACCCCCTGATCTAATCTGGCCCTAAACAATTTGAAATTTTGATCCTTAACTCTACTTCTTTCCTGGAAATTAAATCTTAAACCTTACCCAAGTACTGATCTGAAGCCCAAGTAATCCTAATCCCAGCTGAAACCTAAAGCCTAACCCAAAGTCACATCTCCTTTCTAAATTTACTCCCCAAGTCGGGTTGAGTCCTCCCCAAGCAGGGTTGAGAGTGTAGTATTAAAGCCAAGTCGGCATTGTAGTAGCCCAAAATTCGGAAGAGAAAGAGGTCAGATGTAGGCCAAAAGGAAGGGTAAAGGGCAGAGGTTAAGAGAAGGAAGAAAAGGATGATGAAAAAGGAAAAGTTAAAAGGGGAAAGAGGAGAAGACTGGAAAGGAAGAAAGAAAGAAAAAAGGAAAAATGAGAGCCAAAAAGTCTGGCAGAATTGGAAAAAAGCAAACAGCTAAAAAAAAGATATTACAAGAAAGCCAAAGAAAGCCAAGGAGGCGGGATCAGAGGGGAGAGTATATGTAGGGGCCTCAAACCCAGTGCTCTTCAGTATGCCCTCGCCTGAGGAAGAAGAAACAACTTCGAAACGTCGCGACAAGGGCATACTCATTTAATTTTTTCTATTTTACGTTAGTTTGTTGTTTTAGTTTGTTATTTTGGGGGATTTTGTTTCATGTTTTGGTTTGTGTTTTATTGGTTTTCCTTGGGAGCTCAAATCAGAGACACGTTAAAACTAAATTAAAAGACCACACAGAAAACAAATTGGGATTGAAAATTCTTTATTAACACCAAACCAAGTAACGGACACGGTGAATCAGAACCTGCAAAAAAACAAATACTTACCTTGAACCTGTAAAAAAGAAAATACTTACCTTTCAAATTTAAAAACAATTATGGAGGTAGAGGGATGTGAGGCTGCGGACCATCGGGGTTGATGGCCCGTGCACGCCCTGTTCCTCCTTCGGGAGGGGCAGTTTCTTTTCTTCAACCCTAACCAGCCAGTGCCTCGCTCCGGTTGGTCTTTGGGTCTCACTCCTAGTTAAAGCTCAATCTAGCATCTATGCCCTACCCCAGTCATTTGCCCTAACCCTAACCAATTTGTTTATCTCAAATTACCCACCCTAAATTTGGATTTTAGCCCTATTGTATATACCCCCTGATCTAATCTGGCCCTAAACAATTTGAAATTTTGATCCTTAACTCTACTTCTTTCCTGGAAATTAAATCTTAAACCTTACCCAAGTACTGATCTGAAGCCCAAGTAATCCTAATCCCAGCTGAAACCTAAAGCCTAACCCAAAGTCACATCTCCTTTCTAAATTTACTCCCCAAGTCGGGTTGAGTCCTCCCCAAGCAGGGTTGAGAGTGTAGTATTAAAGCCAAGTCGGCATTGTAGTAGCCCAAAATTCGGAAGAGAAAGAGGTCAGATGTAGGCCAAAAGGAAGGGTAAAGGGCAGAGGTTAAGAGAAGGGAAGAAAAGGATGATGAAAAAGGAAAAGTTAAAAGGGGAAAGAGGAGAAGACTGGAAAGGAAGAAAGAAAGAAAAAAGGAAAAATGAGAGCCAAAAAGTCTGGCAGAATTGGAAAAAAGCAAACAGCTAAAAAAAAGATATTACAAGAAAGCCAAAGAAAGCCAAGGAGGCGGGATCAGAGGGGAGAGTATATGTAGGGGCCTCAAACCCAGTGCTCTTCAGTATGCCCTCGCCTGAGGAAGAAGAAACAACTTCGAAACGTCGCGACAAGGGCATACTCATTTAATTTTTTCTATTTTACGTTAGTTTGTTGTTTAGTTTGTTATTTTGGGGGATTTTGTTTCATGTTTTGGTTTGTGTTTTATTGGTTTTCCTTGGGAGCTCAAATCAGAGACACGTTAAAACTAAATTAAAAGACCACACAGAAAACAAATTGGGATTGAAAATTCTTTATTAACACCAAACCAAGTAACGGACACGGTGAATCAGAACCTGCAAAAAAACAAATACTTACCTTGAACCTGTAAAAAAGAAAATACTTACCTTTCAAATTTAAAAACAATTATGGAGGTAGAGGGATGTGAGGCTGCGGACCATCGGGGTTGATGGCCCGTGCACGCCCTGTTCCTCCTTCGGGAGGGGCAGTTTCTTTTCTTCAACCCTAACCAGCCAGTGCCTCGCTCCGGTTGGTCTTTGGGTCTCACTCCTAGTTAAAGCTCAATCTAGCATCTATGCCCTACCCCAGTCATTTGCCCTAACCCTAACCAATTTGTTTATCTCAAATTACCCACCCTAAATTTGGATTTTAGCCCTATTGTATATACCCCCTGATCTAATCTGGCCCTAAACAATTTGAAATTTTGATCCTTAACTCTACTTCTTTCCTGGAAATTAAATCTTAAACCTTACCCAAGTACTGATCTGAAGCCCAAGTAATCCTAATCCCAGCTGAAACCTAAAGCCTAACCCAAAGTCACATCTCCTTTCTAAATTTACTCCCCAAGTCGGGTTGAGTCCTCCCCAAGCAGGGTTGAGAGTGTAGTATTAAAGCCAAGTCGGCATTGTAGTAGCCCAAAATTCGGAAGAGAAAGAGGTCAGATGTAGGCCAAAAGGAAGGGTAAAGGGCAGAGGTTAAGAGAAGGGAAGAAAAGGATGATGAAAAAGGAAAAGTTAAAAGGGGAAAGAGGAGAAGACTGGAAAGGAAGAAAGAAAGAAAAAAGGAAAAATGAGAGCCAAAAAGTCTGGCAGAATTGGAAAAAAGCAAACAGCTAAAAAAAAGATATTACAAGAAAGCCAAAGAAAGCCAAGGAGGCGGGATCAGAGGGGAGAGTATATGTAGGGGCCTCAAACCCAGTGCTCTTCAGTATGCCCTCGCCTGAGGAAGAAGAAACAACTTCGAAACGTCGCGACAAGGGCATACTCATTTAATTTTTTCTATTTTACGTTAGTTTGTTGTTTTAGTTTGTTATTTTGGGGGATTTTGTTTCATGTTTTGGTTTGTGTTTTATTGGTTTTCCTTGGGAGCTCAAATCAGAGACACGTTAAAACTAAATTAAAAGACCACACAGAAAACAAATTGGGATTGAAAATTCTTTATTAACACCAAACCAAGTAACGGACACGGTGAATCAGAACCTGCAAAAAAACAAATACTTACCTTGAACCTGTAAAAAAGAAAATACTTACCTTTCAAATTTAAAAACAATTATGGAGGTAGAGGGATGTGAGGCTGCGGACCATCGGGGTTGATGGCCCGTGCACGCCCTGTTCCTCCTTCGGGAGGGGCAGTTTCTTTTCTTCAACCCTAACCAGCCAGTGCCTCGCTCCGGTTGGTCTTTGGGTCTCACTCCTAGTTAAAGCTCAATCTAGCATCTATGCCCTACCCCAGTCATTTGCCCTAACCCTAACCAATTTGTTTATCTCAAATTACCCACCCTAAATTTGGATTTTAGCCCTATTGTATATACCCCCTGATCTAATCTGGCCCTAAACAATTTGAAATTTTGATCCTTAACTCTACTTCTTTCCTGGAAATTAAATCTTAAACCTTACCCAAGTACTGATCTGAAGCCCAAGTAATCCTAATCCCAGCTGAAACCTAAAGCCTAACCCAAAGTCACATCTCCTTTCTAAATTTACTCCCCAAGTCGGGTTGAGTCCTCCCCAAGCAGGGTTGAGAGTGTAGTATTAAAGCCAAGTCGGCATTGTAGTAGCCCAAAATTCGGAAGAGAAAGAGGTCAGATGTAGGCCAAAAGGAAGGGTAAAGGGCAGAGGTTAAGAGAAGGGAAGAAAAGGATGATGAAAAAGGAAAAGTTAAAAGGGGAAAGAGGAGAAGACTGGAAAGGAAGAAAGAAAGAAAAAAGGAAAAATGAGAGCCAAAAAGTCTGGCAGAATTGGAAAAAAGCAAACAGCTAAAAAAAAGATATTACAAGAAAGCCAAAGAAAGCCAAGGAGGCGGGATCAGAGGGGAGAGTATATGTAGGGGCCTCAAACCCAGTGCTCTTCAGTATGCCCTCGCCTGAGGAAGAAGAAACAACTTCGAAACGTCGCGACAAGGGCATACTCATTTAATTTTTTCTATTTTACGTTAGTTTGTTGTTTTAGTTTGTTATTTTGGGGGATTTTGTTTCATGTTTTGGTTTGTGTTTTATTGGTTTTCCTTGGGAGCTCAAATCAGAGACACGTTAAAACTAAATTAAAAGACCACACAGAAAACAAATTGGGATTGAAAATTCTTTATTAACACCAAACCAAGTAACGGACACGGTGAATCAGAACCTGCAAAAAAACAAATACTTACCTTGAACCTGTAAAAAAGAAAATACTTACCTTTCAAATTTAAAAACAATTATGGAGGTAGAGGGATGTGAGGCTGCGGACCATCGGGGTTGATGGCCCGTGCACGCCCTGTTCCTCCTTCGGGAGGGGCAGTTTCTTTTCTTCAACCCTAACCAGCCAGTGCCTCGCTCCGGTTGGTCTTTGGGTCTCACTCCTAGTTAAAGCTCAATCTAGCATCTATGCCCTACCCCAGTCATTTGCCCTAACCCTAACCAATTTGTTTATCTCAAATTACCCACCCTAAATTTGGATTTTAGCCCTATTGTATATACCCCCTGATCTAATCTGGCCCTAAACAATTTGAAATTTTGATCCTTAACTCTACTTCTTTCCTGGAAATTAAATCTTAAACCTTACCCAAGTACTGATCTGAAGCCCAAGTAATCCTAATCCCAGCTGAAACCTAAAGCCTAACCCAAAGTCACATCTCCTTTCTAAATTTACTCCCCAAGTCGGGTTGAGTCCTCCCCAAGCAGGGTTGAGAGTGTAGTATTAAAGCCAAGTCGGCATTGTAGTAGCCCAAAATTCGGAAGAGAAAGAGGTCAGATGTAGGCCAAAAGGAAGGGTAAAGGGCAGAGGTTAAGAGAAGGGAAGAAAAGGATGATGAAAAAGGAAAAGTTAAAAGGGGAAAGAGGAGAAGACTGGAAAGGAAGAAAGAAAGAAAAAAGGAAAAATGAGAGCCAAAAAGTCTGGCAGAATTGGAAAAAAGCAAACAGCTAAAAAAAAGATATTACAAGAAAGCCAAAGAAAGCCAAGGAGGCGGGATCAGAGGGGAGAGTATATGTAGGGGCCTCAAACCCAGTGCTCTTCAGTATGCCCTCGCCTGAGGAAGAAGAAACAACTTCGAAACGTCGCGACAAGGGCATACTCATTTAATTTTTTCTATTTTACGTTAGTTTGTTGTTTTAGTTTGTTATTTTGGGGGATTTTGTTTCATGTTTTGGTTTGTGTTTTATTGGTTTTCCTTGGGAGCTCAAATCAGAGACACGTTAAAACTAAATTAAAAGACCACACAGAAAACAAATTGGGATTGAAAATTCTTTATTAACACCAAACCAAGTAACGGACACGGTGAATCAGAACCTGCAAAAAAACAAATACTTACCTTGAACCTGTAAAAAAGAAAATACTTACCTTTCAAATTTAAAAACAATTATGGAGGTAGAGGGATGTGAGGCTGCGGACCATCGGGGTTGATGGCCCGTGCACGCCCTGTTCCTCCTTCGGGAGGGGCAGTTTCTTTTCTTCAACCCTAACCAGCCAGTGCCTCGCTCCGGTTGGTCTTTGGGTCTCACTCCTAGTTAAAGCTCAATCTAGCATCTATGCCCTACCCCAGTCATTTGCCCTAACCCTAACCAATTTGTTTATCTCAAATTACCCACCCTAAATTTGGATTTTAGCCCTATTGTATATACCCCCTGATCTAATCTGGCCCTAAACAATTTGAAATTTTGATCCTTAACTCTACTTCTTTCCTGGAAATTAAATCTTAAACCTTACCCAAGTACTGATCTGAAGCCCAAGTAATCCTAATCCCAGCTGAAACCTAAAGCCTAACCCAAAGTCACATCTCCTTTCTAAATTTACTCCCCAAGTCGGGTTGAGTCCTCCCCAAGCAGGGTTGAGAGTGTAGTATTAAAGCCAAGTCGGCATTGTAGTAGCCCAAAATTCGGAAGAGAAAGAGGTCAGATGTAGGCCAAAAGGAAGGGTAAAGGGCAGAGGTTAAGAGAAGGGAAGAAAAGGATGATGAAAAAGGAAAAGTTAAAAGGGGAAAGAGGAGAAGACTGGAAAGGAAGAAAGAAAGAAAAAAGGAAAAATGAGAGCCAAAAAGTCTGGCAGAATTGGAAAAAAGCAAACAGCTAAAAAAAAGATATTACAAGAAAGCCAAAGAAAGCCAAGGAGGCGGGATCAGAGGGGAGAGTATATGTAGGGGCCTCAAACCCAGTGCTCTTCAGTATGCCCTCGCCTGAGGAAGAAGAAACAACTTCGAAACGTCGCGACAAGGGCATACTCATTTAATTTTTTCTATTTTACGTTAGTTTGTTGTTTTAGTTTGTTATTTTGGGGGATTTTGTTTCATGTTTTGGTTTGTGTTTTATTGGTTTTCCTTGGGAGCTCAAATCAGAGACACGTTAAAACTAAATTAAAAGACCACACAGAAAACAAATTGGGATTGAAAATTCTTTATTAACACCAAACCAAGTAACGGACACGGTGAATCAGAACCTGCAAAAAAACAAATACTTACCTTGAACCTGTAAAAAAGAAAATACTTACCTTTCAAATTTAAAAACAATTATGGAGGTAGAGGGATGTGAGGCTGCGGACCATCGGGGTTGATGGCCCGTGCACGCCCTGTTCCTCCTTCGGGAGGGGCAGTTTCTTTTCTTCAACCCTAACCAGCCAGTGCCTCGCTCCGGTTGGTCTTTGGGTCTCACTCCTAGTTAAAGCTCAATCTAGCATCTATGCCCTACCCCAGTCATTTGCCCTAACCCTAACCAATTTGTTTATCTCAAATTACCCACCCTAAATTTGGATTTTAGCCCTATTGTATATACCCCCTGATCTAATCTGGCCCTAAACAATTTGAAATTTTGATCCTTAACTCTACTTCTTTCCTGGAAATTAAATCTTAAACCTTACCCAAGTACTGATCTGAAGCCCAAGTAATCCTAATCCCAGCTGAAACCTAAAGCCTAACCCAAAGTCACATCTCCTTTCTAAATTTACTCCCCAAGTCGGGTTGAGTCCTCCCCAAGCAGGGTTGAGAGTGTAGTATTAAAGCCAAGTCGGCATTGTAGTAGCCCAAAATTCGGAAGAGAAAGAGGTCAGATGTAGGCCAAAAGGAAGGGTAAAGGGCAGAGGTTAAGAGAAGGGAAGAAAAGGATGATGAAAAAGGAAAAGTTAAAAGGGGAAAGAGGAGAAGACTGGAAAGGAAGAAAGAAAGAAAAAAGGAAAAATGAGAGCCAAAAAGTCTGGCAGAATTGGAAAAAAGCAAACAGCTAAAAAAAAGATATTACAAGAAAGCCAAAGAAAGCCAAGGAGGCGGGATCAGAGGGGAGAGTATATGTAGGGGCCTCAAACCCAGTGCTCTTCAGTATGCCCTCGCCTGAGGAAGAAGAAACAACTTCGAAACGTCGCGACAAGGGCATACTCATTTAATTTTTTCTATTTTACGTTAGTTTGTTGTTTTAGTTTGTTATTTTGGGGGATTTTGTTTCATGTTTTGGTTTGTGTTTTATTGGTTTTCCTTGGGAGCTCAAATCAGAGACACGTTAAAACTAAATTAAAAGACCACACAGAAAACAAATTGGGATTGAAAATTCTTTATTAACACCAAACCAAGTAACGGACACGGTGAATCAGAACCTGCAAAAAAACAAATACTTACCTTGAACCTGTAAAAAAGAAAATACTTACCTTTCAAATTTAAAAACAATTATGGAGGTAGAGGGATGTGAGGCTGCGGACCATCGGGGTTGATGGCCCGTGCACGCCCTGTTCCTCCTTCGGGAGGGGCAGTTTCTTTTCTTCAACCCTAACCAGCCAGTGCCTCGCTCCGGTTGGTCTTTGGGTCTCACTCCTAGTTAAAGCTCAATCTAGCATCTATGCCCTACCCCAGTCATTTGCCCTAACCCTAACCAATTTGTTTATCTCAAATTACCCACCCTAAATTTGGATTTTAGCCCTATTGTATATACCCCCTGATCTAATCTGGCCCTAAACAATTTGAAATTTTGATCCTTAACTCTACTTCTTTCCTGGAAATTAAATCTTAAACCTTACCCAAGTACTGATCTGAAGCCCAAGTAATCCTAATCCCAGCTGAAACCTAAAGCCTAACCCAAAGTCACATCTCCTTTCTAAATTTACTCCCCAAGTCGGGTTGAGTCCTCCCCAAGCAGGGTTGAGAGTGTAGTATTAAAGCCAAGTCGGCATTGTAGTAGCCCAAAATTCGGAAGAGAAAGAGGTCAGATGTAGGCCAAAAGGAAGGGTAAAGGGCAGAGGTTAAGAGAAGGGAAGAAAAGGATGATGAAAAAGGAAAAGTTAAAAGGGGAAAGAGGAGAAGACTGGAAAGGAAGAAAGAAAGAAAAAAGGAAAAATGAGAGCCAAAAAGTCTGGCAGAATTGGAAAAAAGCAAACAGCTAAAAAAAAGATATTACAAGAAAGCCAAAGAAAGCCAAGGAGGCGGGATCAGAGGGGAGAGTATATGTAGGGGCCTCAAACCCAGTGCTCTTCAGTATGCCCTCGCCTGAGGAAGAAGAAACAACTTCGAAACGTCGCGACAAGGGCATACTCATTTAATTTTTTCTATTTTACGTTAGTTTGTTGTTTTAGTTTGTTATTTTGGGGGATTTTGTTTCATGTTTTGGTTTGTGTTTTATTGGTTTTCCTTGGGAGCTCAAATCAGAGACACGTTAAAACTAAATTAAAAGACCACACAGAAAACAAATTGGGATTGAAAATTCTTTATTAACACCAAACCAAGTAACGGACACGGTGAATCAGAACCTGCAAAAAAACAAATACTTACCTTGAACCTGTAAAAAAGAAAATACTTACCTTTCAAATTTAAAAACAATTATGGAGGTAGAGGGATGTGAGGCTGCGGACCATCGGGGTTGATGGCCCGTGCACGCCCTGTTCCTCCTTCGGGAGGGGCAGTTTCTTTTCTTCAACCCTAACCAGCCAGTGCCTCGCTCCGGTTGGTCTTTGGGTCTCACTCCTAGTTAAAGCTCAATCTAGCATCTATGCCCTACCCCAGTCATTTGCCCTAACCCTAACCAATTTGTTTATCTCAAATTACCCACCCTAAATTTGGATTTTAGCCCTATTGTATATACCCCCTGATCTAATCTGGCCCTAAACAATTTGAAATTTTGATCCTTAACTCTACTTCTTTCCTGGAAATTAAATCTTAAACCTTACCCAAGTACTGATCTGAAGCCCAAGTAATCCTAATCCCAGCTGAAACCTAAAGCCTAACCCAAAGTCACATCTCCTTTCTAAATTTACTCCCCAAGTCGGGTTGAGTCCTCCCCAAGCAGGGTTGAGAGTGTAGTATTAAAGCCAAGTCGGCATTGTAGTAGCCCAAAATTCGGAAGAGAAAGAGGTCAGATGTAGGCCAAAAGGAAGGGTAAAGGGCAGAGGTTAAGAGAAGGGAAGAAAAGGATGATGAAAAAGGAAAAGTTAAAAGGGGAAAGAGGAGAAGACTGGAAAGGAAGAAAGAAAGAAAAAAGGAAAAATGAGAGCCAAAAAGTCTGGCAGAATTGGAAAAAAGCAAACAGCTAAAAAAAAGATATTACAAGAAAGCCAAAGAAAGCCAAGGAGGCGGGATCAGAGGGGAGAGTATATGTAGGGGCCTCAAACCCAGTGCTCTTCAGTATGCCCTCGCCTGAGGAAGAAGAAACAACTTCGAAACGTCGCGACAAGGGCATACTCATTTAATTTTTTCTATTTTACGTTAGTTTGTTGTTTTAGTTTGTTATTTTGGGGGATTTTGTTTCATGTTTTGGTTTGTGTTTTATTGGTTTTCCTTGGGAGCTCAAATCAGAGACACGTTAAAACTAAATTAAAAGACCACACAGAAAACAAATTGGGATTGAAAATTCTTTATTAACACCAAACCAAGTAACGGACACGGTGAATCAGAACCTGCAAAAAAACAAATACTTACCTTGAACCTGTAAAAAAGAAAATACTTACCTTTCAAATTTAAAAACAATTATGGAGGTAGAGGGATGTGAGGCTGCGGACCATCGGGGTTGATGGCCCGTGCACGCCCTGTTCCTCCTTCGGGAGGGGCAGTTTCTTTTCTTCAACCCTAACCAGCCAGTGCCTCGCTCCGGTTGGTCTTTGGGTCTCACTCCTAGTTAAAGCTCAATCTAGCATCTATGCCCTACCCCAGTCATTTGCCCTAACCCTAACCAATTTGTTTATCTCAAATTACCCACCCTAAATTTGGATTTTAGCCCTATTGTATATACCCCCTGATCTAATCTGGCCCTAAACAATTTGAAATTTTGATCCTTAACTCTACTTCTTTCCTGGAAATTAAATCTTAAACCTTACCCAAGTACTGATCTGAAGCCCAAGTAATCCTAATCCCAGCTGAAACCTAAAGCCTAACCCAAAGTCACATCTCCTTTCTAAATTTACTCCCCAAGTCGGGTTGAGTCCTCCCCAAGCAGGGTTGAGAGTGTAGTATTAAAGCCAAGTCGGCATTGTAGTAGCCCAAAATTCGGAAGAGAAAGAGGTCAGATGTAGGCCAAAAGGAAGGGTAAAGGGCAGAGGTTAAGAGAAGGGAAGAAAAGGATGATGAAAAAGGAAAAGTTAAAAGGGGAAAGAGGAGAAGACTGGAAAGGAAGAAAGAAAGAAAAAAGGAAAAATGAGAGCCAAAAAGTCTGGCAGAATTGGAAAAAAGCAAACAGCTAAAAAAAAGATATTACAAGAAAGCCAAAGAAAGCCAAGGAGGCGGGATCAGAGGGGAGAGTATATGTAGGGGCCTCAAACCCAGTGCTCTTCAGTATGCCCTCGCCTGAGGAAGAAGAAACAACTTCGAAACGTCGCGACAAGGGCATACTCATTTAATTTTTTCTATTTTACGTTAGTTTGTTGTTTTAGTTTGTTATTTTGGGGGATTTTGTTTCATGTTTTGGTTTGTGTTTTATTGGTTTTCCTTGGGAGCTCAAATCAGAGACACGTTAAAACTAAATTAAAAGACCACACAGAAAACAAATTGGGATTGAAAATTCTTTATTAACACCAAACCAAGTAACGGACACGGTGAATCAGAACCTGCAAAAAAACAAATACTTACCTTGAACCTGTAAAAAAGAAAATACTTACCTTTCAAATTTAAAAACAATTATGGAGGTAGAGGGATGTGAGGCTGCGGACCATCGGGGTTGATGGCCCGTGCACGCCCTGTTCCTCCTTCGGGAGGGGCAGTTTCTTTTCTTCAACCCTAACCAGCCAGTGCCTCGCTCCGGTTGGTCTTTGGGTCTCACTCCTAGTTAAAGCTCAATCTAGCATCTATGCCCTACCCCAGTCATTTGCCCTAACCCTAACCAATTTGTTTATCTCAAATTACCCACCCTAAATTTGGATTTTAGCCCTATTGTATATACCCCCTGATCTAATCTGGCCCTAAACAATTTGAAATTTTGATCCTTAACTCTACTTCTTTCCTGGAAATTAAATCTTAAACCTTACCCAAGTACTGATCTGAAGCCCAAGTAATCCTAATCCCAGCTGAAACCTAAAGCCTAACCCAAAGTCACATCTCCTTTCTAAATTTACTCCCCAAGTCGGGTTGAGTCCTCCCCAAGCAGGGTTGAGAGTGTAGTATTAAAGCCAAGTCGGCATTGTAGTAGCCCAAAATTCGGAAGAGAAAGAGGTCAGATGTAGGCCAAAAGGAAGGGTAAAGGGCAGAGGTTAAGAGAAGGGAAGAAAAGGATGATGAAAAAGGAAAAGTTAAAAGGGGAAAGAGGAGAAGACTGGAAAGGAAGAAAGAAAGAAAAAAGGAAAAATGAGAGCCAAAAAGTCTGGCAGAATTGGAAAAAAGCAAACAGCTAAAAAAAAGATATTACAAGAAAGCCAAAGAAAGCCAAGGAGGCGGGATCAGAGGGGAGAGTATATGTAGGGGCCTCAAACCCAGTGCTCTTCAGTATGCCCTCGCCTGAGGAAGAAGAAACAACTTCGAAACGTCGCGACAAGGGCATACTCATTTAATTTTTTCTATTTTACGTTAGTTTGTTGTTTTAGTTTGTTATTTTGGGGGATTTTGTTTCATGTTTTGGTTTGTGTTTTATTGGTTTTCCTTGGGAGCTCAAATCAGAGACACGTTAAAACTAAATTAAAAGACCACACAGAAAACAAATTGGGATTGAAAATTCTTTATTAACACCAAACCAAGTAACGGACACGGTGAATCAGAACCTGCAAAAAAACAAATACTTACCTTGAACCTGTAAAAAAGAAAATACTTACCTTTCAAATTTAAAAACAATTATGGAGGTAGAGGGATGTGAGGCTGCGGACCATCGGGGTTGATGGCCCGTGCACGCCCTGTTCCTCCTTCGGGAGGGGCAGTTTCTTTTCTTCAACCCTAACCAGCCAGTGCCTCGCTCCGGTTGGTCTTTGGGTCTCACTCCTAGTTAAAGCTCAATCTAGCATCTATGCCCTACCCCAGTCATTTGCCCTAACCCTAACCAATTTGTTTATCTCAAATTACCCACCCTAAATTTGGATTTTAGCCCTATTGTATATACCCCCTGATCTAATCTGGCCCTAAACAATTTGAAATTTTGATCCTTAACTCTACTTCTTTCCTGGAAATTAAATCTTAAACCTTACCCAAGTACTGATCTGAAGCCCAAGTAATCCTAATCCCAGCTGAAACCTAAAGCCTAACCCAAAGTCACATCTCCTTTCTAAATTTACTCCCCAAGTCGGGTTGAGTCCTCCCCAAGCAGGGTTGAGAGTGTAGTATTAAAGCCAAGTCGGCATTGTAGTAGCCCAAAATTCGGAAGAGAAAGAGGTCAGATGTAGGCCAAAAGGAAGGGTAAAGGGCAGAGGTTAAGAGAAGGGAAGAAAAGGATGATGAAAAAGGAAAAGTTAAAAGGGGAAAGAGGAGAAGACTGGAAAGGAAGAAAGAAAGAAAAAAGGAAAAATGAGAGCCAAAAAGTCTGGCAGAATTGGAAAAAAGCAAACAGCTAAAAAAAAGATATTACAAGAAAGCCAAAGAAAGCCAAGGAGGCGGGATCAGAGGGGAGAGTATATGTAGGGGCCTCAAACCCAGTGCTCTTCAGTATGCCCTCGCCTGAGGAAGAAGAAACAACTTCGAAACGTCGCGACAAGGGCATACTCATTTAATTTTTTCTATTTTACGTTAGTTTGTTGTTTTAGTTTGTTATTTTGGGGGATTTTGTTTCATGTTTTGGTTTGTGTTTTATTGGTTTTCCTTGGGAGCTCAAATCAGAGACACGTTAAAACTAAATTAAAAGACCACACAGAAAACAAATTGGGATTGAAAATTCTTTATTAACACCAAACCAAGTAACGGACACGGTGAATCAGAACCTGCAAAAAAACAAATACTTACCTTGAACCTGTAAAAAAGAAAATACTTACCTTTCAAATTTAAAAACAATTATGGAGGTAGAGGGATGTGAGGCTGCGGACCATCGGGGTTGATGGCCCGTGCACGCCCTGTTCCTCCTTCGGGAGGGGCAGTTTCTTTTCTTCAACCCTAACCAGCCAGTGCCTCGCTCCGGTTGGTCTTTGGGTCTCACTCCTAGTTAAAGCTCAATCTAGCATCTATGCCCTACCCCAGTCATTTGCCCTAACCCTAACCAATTTGTTTATCTCAAATTACCCACCCTAAATTTGGATTTTAGCCCTATTGTATATACCCCCTGATCTAATCTGGCCCTAAACAATTTGAAATTTTGATCCTTAACTCTACTTCTTTCCTGGAAATTAAATCTTAAACCTTACCCAAGTACTGATCTGAAGCCCAAGTAATCCTAATCCCAGCTGAAACCTAAAGCCTAACCCAAAGTCACATCTCCTTTCTAAATTTACTCCCCAAGTCGGGTTGAGTCCTCCCCAAGCAGGGTTGAGAGTGTAGTATTAAAGCCAAGTCGGCATTGTAGTAGCCCAAAATTCGGAAGAGAAAGAGGTCAGATGTAGGCCAAAAGGAAGGGTAAAGGGCAGAGGTTAAGAGAAGGGAAGAAAAGGATGATGAAAAAGGAAAAGTTAAAAGGGGAAAGAGGAGAAGACTGGAAAGGAAGAAAGAAAGAAAAAAGGAAAAATGAGAGCCAAAAAGTCTGGCAGAATTGGAAAAAAGCAAACAGCTAAAAAAAAGATATTACAAGAAAGCCAAAGAAAGCCAAGGAGGCGGGATCAGAGGGGAGAGTATATGTAGGGGCCTCAAACCCAGTGCTCTTCAGTATGCCCTCGCCTGAGGAAGAAGAAACAACTTCGAAACGTCGCGACAAGGGCATACTCATTTAATTTTTTCTATTTTACGTTAGTTTGTTGTTTTAGTTTGTTATTTTGGGGGATTTTGTTTCATGTTTTGGTTTGTGTTTTATTGGTTTTCCTTGGGAGCTCAAATCAGAGACACGTTAAAACTAAATTAAAAGACCACACAGAAAACAAATTGGGATTGAAAATTCTTTATTAACACCAAACCAAGTAACGGACACGGTGAATCAGAACCTGCAAAAAAACAAATACTTACCTTGAACCTGTAAAAAAGAAAATACTTACCTTTCAAATTTAAAAACAATTATGGAGGTAGAGGGATGTGAGGCTGCGGACCATCGGGGTTGATGGCCCGTGCACGCCCTGTTCCTCCTTCGGGAGGGGCAGTTTCTTTTCTTCAACCCTAACCAGCCAGTGCCTCGCTCCGGTTGGTCTTTGGGTCTCACTCCTAGTTAAAGCTCAATCTAGCATCTATGCCCTACCCCAGTCATTTGCCCTAACCCTAACCAATTTGTTTATCTCAAATTACCCACCCTAAATTTGGATTTTAGCCCTATTGTATATACCCCCTGATCTAATCTGGCCCTAAACAATTTGAAATTTTGATCCTTAACTCTACTTCTTTCCTGGAAATTAAATCTTAAACCTTACCCAAGTACTGATCTGAAGCCCAAGTAATCCTAATCCCAGCTGAAACCTAAAGCCTAACCCAAAGTCACATCTCCTTTCTAAATTTACTCCCCAAGTCGGGTTGAGTCCTCCCCAAGCAGGGTTGAGAGTGTAGTATTAAAGCCAAGTCGGCATTGTAGTAGCCCAAAATTCGGAAGAGAAAGAGGTCAGATGTAGGCCAAAAGGAAGGGTAAAGGGCAGAGGTTAAGAGAAGGGAAGAAAAGGATGATGAAAAAGGAAAAGTTAAAAGGGGAAAGAGGAGAAGACTGGAAAGGAAGAAAGAAAGAAAAAAGGAAAAATGAGAGCCAAAAAGTCTGGCAGAATTGGAAAAAAGCAAACAGCTAAAAAAAAGATATTACAAGAAAGCCAAAGAAAGCCAAGGAGGCGGGATCAGAGGGGAGAGTATATGTAGGGGCCTCAAACCCAGTGCTCTTCAGTATGCCCTCGCCTGAGGAAGAAGAAACAACTTCGAAACGTCGCGACAAGGGCATACTCATTTAATTTTTTCTATTTTACGTTAGTTTGTTGTTTTAGTTTGTTATTTTGGGGGATTTTGTTTCATGTTTTGGTTTGTGTTTTATTGGTTTTCCTTGGGAGCTCAAATCAGAGACACGTTAAAACTAAATTAAAAGACCACACAGAAAACAAATTGGGATTGAAAATTCTTTATTAACACCAAACCAAGTAACGGACACGGTGAATCAGAACCTGCAAAAAAACAAATACTTACCTTGAACCTGTAAAAAAGAAAATACTTACCTTTCAAATTTAAAAACAATTATGGAGGTAGAGGGATGTGAGGCTGCGGACCATCGGGGTTGATGGCCCGTGCACGCCCTGTTCCTCCTTCGGGAGGGGCAGTTTCTTTTCTTCAACCCTAACCAGCCAGTGCCTCGCTCCGGTTGGTCTTTGGGTCTCACTCCTAGTTAAAGCTCAATCTAGCATCTATGCCCTACCCCAGTCATTTGCCCTAACCCTAACCAATTTGTTTATCTCAAATTACCCACCCTAAATTTGGATTTTAGCCCTATTGTATATACCCCCTGATCTAATCTGGCCCTAAACAATTTGAAATTTTGATCCTTAACTCTACTTCTTTCCTGGAAATTAAATCTTAAACCTTACCCAAGTACTGATCTGAAGCCCAAGTAATCCTAATCCCAGCTGAAACCTAAAGCCTAACCCAAAGTCACATCTCCTTTCTAAATTTACTCCCCAAGTCGGGTTGAGTCCTCCCCAAGCAGGGTTGAGAGTGTAGTATTAAAGCCAAGTCGGCATTGTAGTAGCCCAAAATTCGGAAGAGAAAGAGGTCAGATGTAGGCCAAAAGGAAGGGTAAAGGGCAGAGGTTAAGAGAAGGGAAGAAAAGGATGATGAAAAAGGAAAAGTTAAAAGGGGAAAGAGGAGAAGACTGGAAAGGAAGAAAGAAAGAAAAAAGGAAAAATGAGAGCCAAAAAGTCTGGCAGAATTGGAAAAAAGCAAACAGCTAAAAAAAAGATATTACAAGAAAGCCAAAGAAAGCCAAGGAGGCGGGATCAGAGGGGAGAGTATATGTAGGGGCCTCAAACCCAGTGCTCTTCAGTATGCCCTCGCCTGAGGAAGAAGAAACAACTTCGAAACGTCGCGACAAGGGCATACTCATTTAATTTTTTCTATTTTACGTTAGTTTGTTGTTTTAGTTTGTTATTTTGGGGGATTTTGTTTCATGTTTTGGTTTGTGTTTTATTGGTTTTCCTTGGGAGCTCAAATCAGAGACACGTTAAAACTAAATTAAAAGACCACACAGAAAACAAATTGGGATTGAAAATTCTTTATTAACACCAAACCAAGTAACGGACACGGTGAATCAGAACCTGCAAAAAAACAAATACTTACCTTGAACCTGTAAAAAAGAAAATACTTACCTTTCAAATTTAAAAACAATTATGGAGGTAGAGGGATGTGAGGCTGCGGACCATCGGGGTTGATGGCCCGTGCACGCCCTGTTCCTCCTTCGGGAGGGGCAGTTTCTTTTCTTCAACCCTAACCAGCCAGTGCCTCGCTCCGGTTGGTCTTTGGGTCTCACTCCTAGTTAAAGCTCAATCTAGCATCTATGCCCTACCCCAGTCATTTGCCCTAACCCTAACCAATTTGTTTATCTCAAATTACCCACCCTAAATTTGGATTTTAGCCCTATTGTATATACCCCCTGATCTAATCTGGCCCTAAACAATTTGAAATTTTGATCCTTAACTCTACTTCTTTCCTGGAAATTAAATCTTAAACCTTAC
Source organism: Rhamphochromis longiceps (assembly GCF_057381845.1). Taxonomy (NCBI): domain Eukaryota; kingdom Metazoa; phylum Chordata; class Actinopteri; order Cichliformes; family Cichlidae; genus Rhamphochromis; species Rhamphochromis longiceps. The sequence goes on from NC_140566.1 coordinate 37,301,297, forward strand.
CCAAGTACTGATCTGAAGCCCAAGTAATCCTAATCCCAGCTGAAACCTAAAGCCTAACCCAAAGTCACATCTCCTTTCTAAATTTACTCCCCAAGTCGGGTTGAGTCCTCCCCAAGCAGGGTTGAGAGTGTAGTATTAAAGCCAAGTCGGCATTGTAGTAGCCCAAAATTCGGAAGAGAAAGAGGTCAGATGTAGGCCAAAAGGAAGGGTAAAGGGCAGAGGTTAAGAGAAGGGAAGAAAAGGATGATGAAAAAGGAAAAGTTAAAAGGGGAAAGAGGAGAAGACTGGAAAGGAAGAAAGAAAGAAAAAAGGAAAAATGAGAGCCAAAAAGTCTGGCAGAATTGGAAAAAAGCAAACAGCTAAAAAAAAGATATTACAAGAAAGCCAAAGAAAGCCAAGGAGGCGGGATCAGAGGGGAGAGTATATGTAGGGGCCTCAAACCCAGTGCTCTTCAGTATGCCCTCGCCTGAGGAAGAAGAAACAACTTCGAAACGTCGCGACAAGGGCATACTCATTTAATTTTTTCTATTTTACGTTAGTTTGTTGTTTTAGTTTGTTATTTTGGGGGATTTTGTTTCATGTTTTGGTTTGTGTTTTATTGGTTTTCCTTGGGAGCTCAAATCAGAGACACGTTAAAACTAAATTAAAAGACCACACAGAAAACAAATTGGGATTGAAAATTCTTTATTAACACCAAACCAAGTAACGGACACGGTGAATCAGAACCTGCAAAAAAACAAATACTTACCTTGAACCTGTAAAAAAGAAAATACTTACCTTTCAAATTTAAAAACAATTATGGAGGTAGAGGGATGTGAGGCTGCGGACCATCGGGGTTGATGGCCCGTGCACGCCCTGTTCCTCCTTCGGGAGGGGCAGTTTCTTTTCTTCAACCCTAACCAGCCAGTGCCTCGCTCCGGTTGGTCTTTGGGTCTCACTCCTAGTTAAAGCTCAATCTAGCATCTATGCCCTACCCCAGTCATTTGCCCTAACCCTAACCAATTTGTTTATCTCAAATTACCCACCCTAAATTTGGATTTTAGCCCTATTGTATATACCCCCTGATCTAATCTGGCCCTAAACAATTTGAAATTTTGATCCTTAACTCTACTTCTTTCCTGGAAATTAAATCTTAAACCTTACCCAAGTACTGATCTGAAGCCCAAGTAATCCTAATCCCAGCTGAAACCTAAAGCCTAACCCAAAGTCACATCTCCTTTCTAAATTTACTCCCCAAGTCGGGTTGAGTCCTCCCCAAGCAGGGTTGAGAGTGTAGTATTAAAGCCAAGTCGGCATTGTAGTAGCCCAAAATTCGGAAGAGAAAGAGGTCAGATGTAGGCCAAAAGGAAGGGTAAAGGGCAGAGGTTAAGAGAAGGGAAGAAAAGGATGATGAAAAAGGAAAAGTTAAAAGGGGAAAGAGGAGAAGACTGGAAAGGAAGAAAGAAAGAAAAAAGGAAAAATGAGAGCCAAAAAGTCTGGCAGAATTGGAAAAAAGCAAACAGCTAAAAAAAAGATATTACAAGAAAGCCAAAGAAAGCCAAGGAGGCGGGATCAGAGGGGAGAGTATATGTAGGGGCCTCAAACCCAGTGCTCTTCAGTATGCCCTCGCCTGAGGAAGAAGAAACAACTTCGAAACGTCGCGACAAGGGCATACTCATTTAATTTTTTCTATTTTACGTTAGTTTGTTGTTTTAGTTTGTTATTTTGGGGGATTTTGTTTCATGTTTTGGTTTGTGTTTTATTGGTTTTCCTTGGGAGCTCAAATCAGAGACACGTTAAAACTAAATTAAAAGACCACACAGAAAACAAATTGGGATTGAAAATTCTTTATTAACACCAAACCAAGTAACGGACACGGTGAATCAGAACCTGCAAAAAAACAAATACTTACCTTGAACCTGTAAAAAAGAAAATACTTACCTTTCAAATTTAAAAACAATTATGGAGGTAGAGGGATGTGAGGCTGCGGACCATCGGGGTTGATGGCCCGTGCACGCCCTGTTCCTCCTTCGGGAGGGGCAGTTTCTTTTCTTCAACCCTAACCAGCCAGTGCCTCGCTCCGGTTGGTCTTTGGGTCTCACTCCTAGTTAAAGCTCAATCTAGCATCTATGCCCTACCCCAGTCATTTGCCCTAACCCTAACCAATTTGTTTATCTCAAATTACCCACCCTAAATTTGGATTTTAGCCCTATTGTATATACCCCCTGATCTAATCTGGCCCTAAACAATTTGAAATTTTGATCCTTAACTCTACTTCTTTCCTGGAAATTAAATCTTAAACCTTACCCAAGTACTGATCTGAAGCCCAAGTAATCCTAATCCCAGCTGAAACCTAAAGCCTAACCCAAAGTCACATCTCCTTTCTAAATTTACTCCCCAAGTCGGGTTGAGTCCTCCCCAAGCAGGGTTGAGAGTGTAGTATTAAAGCCAAGTCGGCATTGTAGTAGCCCAAAATTCGGAAGAGAAAGAGGTCAGATGTAGGCCAAAAGGAAGGGTAAAGGGCAGAGGTTAAGAGAAGGGAAGAAAAGGATGATGAAAAAGGAAAAGTTAAAAGGGGAAAGAGGAGAAGACTGGAAAGGAAGAAAGAAAGAAAAAAGGAAAAATGAGAGCCAAAAAGTCTGGCAGAATTGGAAAAAAGCAAACAGCTAAAAAAAAGATATTACAAGAAAGCCAAAGAAAGCCAAGGAGGCGGGATCAGAGGGGAGAGTATATGTAGGGGCCTCAAACCCAGTGCTCTTCAGTATGCCCTCGCCTGAGGAAGAAGAAACAACTTCGAAACGTCGCGACAAGGGCATACTCATTTAATTTTTTCTATTTTACGTTAGTTTGTTGTTTTAGTTTGTTATTTTGGGGGATTTTGTTTCATGTTTTGGTTTGTGTTTTATTGGTTTTCCTTGGGAGCTCAAATCAGAGACACGTTAAAACTAAATTAAAAGACCACACAGAAAACAAATTGGGATTGAAAATTCTTTATTAACACCAAACCAAGTAACGGACACGGTGAATCAGAACCTGCAAAAAAACAAATACTTACCTTGAACCTGTAAAAAAGAAAATACTTACCTTTCAAATTTAAAAACAATTATGGAGGTAGAGGGATGTGAGGCTGCGGACCATCGGGGTTGATGGCCCGTGCACGCCCTGTTCCTCCTTCGGGAGGGGCAGTTTCTTTTCTTCAACCCTAACCAGCCAGTGCCTCGCTCCGGTTGGTCTTTGGGTCTCACTCCTAGTTAAAGCTCAATCTAGCATCTATGCCCTACCCCAGTCATTTGCCCTAACCCTAACCAATTTGTTTATCTCAAATTACCCACCCTAAATTTGGATTTTAGCCCTATTGTATATACCCCCTGATCTAATCTGGCCCTAAACAATTTGAAATTTTGATCCTTAACTCTACTTCTTTCCTGGAAATTAAATCTTAAACCTTACCCAAGTACTGATCTGAAGCCCAAGTAATCCTAATCCCAGCTGAAACCTAAAGCCTAACCCAAAGTCACATCTCCTTTCTAAATTTACTCCCCAAGTCGGGTTGAGTCCTCCCCAAGCAGGGTTGAGAGTGTAGTATTAAAGCCAAGTCGGCATTGTAGTAGCCCAAAATTCGGAAGAGAAAGAGGTCAGATGTAGGCCAAAAGGAAGGGTAAAGGGCAGAGGTTAAGAGAAGGGAAGAAAAGGATGATGAAAAAGGAAAAGTTAAAAGGGGAAAGAGGAGAAGACTGGAAAGGAAGAAAGAAAGAAAAAAGGAAAAATGAGAGCCAAAAAGTCTGGCAGAATTGGAAAAAAGCAAACAGCTAAAAAAAAGATATTACAAGAAAGCCAAAGAAAGCCAAGGAGGCGGGATCAGAGGGGAGAGTATATGTAGGGGCCTCAAACCCAGTGCTCTTCAGTATGCCCTCGCCTGAGGAAGAAGAAACAACTTCGAAACGTCGCGACAAGGGCATACTCATTTAATTTTTTCTATTTTACGTTAGTTTGTTGTTTTAGTTTGTTATTTTGGGGGATTTTGTTTCATGTTTTGGTTTGTGTTTTATTGGTTTTCCTTGGGAGCTCAAATCAGAGACACGTTAAAACTAAATTAAAAGACCACACAGAAAACAAATTGGGATTGAAAATTCTTTATTAACACCAAACCAAGTAACGGACACGGTGAATCAGAACCTGCAAAAAAACAAATACTTACCTTGAACCTGTAAAAAAGAAAATACTTACCTTTCAAATTTAAAAACAATTATGGAGGTAGAGGGATGTGAGGCTGCGGACCATCGGGGTTGATGGCCCGTGCACGCCCTGTTCCTCCTTCGGGAGGGGCAGTTTCTTTTCTTCAACCCTAACCAGCCAGTGCCTCGCTCCGGTTGGTCTTTGGGTCTCACTCCTAGTTAAAGCTCAATCTAGCATCTATGCCCTACCCCAGTCATTTGCCCTAACCCTAACCAATTTGTTTATCTCAAATTACCCACCCTAAATTTGGATTTTAGCCCTATTGTATATACCCCCTGATCTAATCTGGCCCTAAACAATTTGAAATTTTGATCCTTAACTCTACTTCTTTCCTGGAAATTAAATCTTAAACCTTACCCAAGTACTGATCTGAAGCCCAAGTAATCCTAATCCCAGCTGAAACCTAAAGCCTAACCCAAAGTCACATCTCCTTTCTAAATTTACTCCCCAAGTCGGGTTGAGTCCTCCCCAAGCAGGGTTGAGAGTGTAGTATTAAAGCCAAGTCGGCATTGTAGTAGCCCAAAATTCGGAAGAGAAAGAGGTCAGATGTAGGCCAAAAGGAAGGGTAAAGGGCAGAGGTTAAGAGAAGGGAAGAAAAGGATGATGAAAAAGGAAAAGTTAAAAGGGGAAAGAGGAGAAGACTGGAAAGGAAGAAAGAAAGAAAAAAGGAAAAATGAGAGCCAAAAAGTCTGGCAGAATTGGAAAAAAGCAAACAGCTAAAAAAAAGATATTACAAGAAAGCCAAAGAAAGCCAAGGAGGCGGGATCAGAGGGGAGAGTATATGTAGGGGCCTCAAACCCAGTGCTCTTCAGTATGCCCTCGCCTGAGGAAGAAGAAACAACTTCGAAACGTCGCGACAAGGGCATACTCATTTAATTTTTTCTATTTTACGTTAGTTTGTTGTTTTAGTTTGTTATTTTGGGGGATTTTGTTTCATGTTTTGGTTTGTGTTTTATTGGTTTTCCTTGGGAGCTCAAATCAGAGACACGTTAAAACTAAATTAAAAGACCACACAGAAAACAAATTGGGATTGAAAATTCTTTATTAACACCAAACCAAGTAACGGACACGGTGAATCAGAACCTGCAAAAAAACAAATACTTACCTTGAACCTGTAAAAAAGAAAATACTTACCTTTCAAATTTAAAAACAATTATGGAGGTAGAGGGATGTGAGGCTGCGGACCATCGGGGTTGATGGCCCGTGCACGCCCTGTTCCTCCTTCGGGAGGGGCAGTTTCTTTTCTTCAACCCTAACCAGCCAGTGCCTCGCTCCGGTTGGTCTTTGGGTCTCACTCCTAGTTAAAGCTCAATCTAGCATCTATGCCCTACCCCAGTCATTTGCCCTAACCCTAACCAATTTGTTTATCTCAAATTACCCACCCTAAATTTGGATTTTAGCCCTATTGTATATACCCCCTGATCTAATCTGGCCCTAAACAATTTGAAATTTTGATCCTTAACTCTACTTCTTTCCTGGAAATTAAATCTTAAACCTTACCCAAGTACTGATCTGAAGCCCAAGTAATCCTAATCCCAGCTGAAACCTAAAGCCTAACCCAAAGTCACATCTCCTTTCTAAATTTACTCCCCAAGTCGGGTTGAGTCCTCCCCAAGCAGGGTTGAGAGTGTAGTATTAAAGCCAAGTCGGCATTGTAGTAGCCCAAAATTCGGAAGAGAAAGAGGTCAGATGTAGGCCAAAAGGAAGGGTAAAGGGCAGAGGTTAAGAGAAGGGAAGAAAAGGATGATGAAAAAGGAAAAGTTAAAAGGGGAAAGAGGAGAAGACTGGAAAGGAAGAAAGAAAGAAAAAAGGAAAAATGAGAGCCAAAAAGTCTGGCAGAATTGGAAAAAAGCAAACAGCTAAAAAAAAGATATTACAAGAAAGCCAAAGAAAGCCAAGGAGGCGGGATCAGAGGGGAGAGTATATGTAGGGGCCTCAAACCCAGTGCTCTTCAGTATGCCCTCGCCTGAGGAAGAAGAAACAACTTCGAAACGTCGCGACAAGGGCATACTCATTTAATTTTTTCTATTTTACGTTAGTTTGTTGTTTTAGTTTGTTATTTTGGGGGATTTTGTTTCATGTTTTGGTTTGTGTTTTATTGGTTTTCCTTGGGAGCTCAAATCAGAGACACGTTAAAACTAAATTAAAAGACCACACAGAAAACAAATTGGGATTGAAAATTCTTTATTAACACCAAACCAAGTAACGGACACGGTGAATCAGAACCTGCAAAAAAACAAATACTTACCTTGAACCTGTAAAAAAGAAAATACTTACCTTTCAAATTTAAAAACAATTATGGAGGTAGAGGGATGTGAGGCTGCGGACCATCGGGGTTGATGGCCCGTGCACGCCCTGTTCCTCCTTCGGGAGGGGCAGTTTCTTTTCTTCAACCCTAACCAGCCAGTGCCTCGCTCCGGTTGGTCTTTGGGTCTCACTCCTAGTTAAAGCTCAATCTAGCATCTATGCCCTACCCCAGTCATTTGCCCTAACCCTAACCAATTTGTTTATCTCAAATTACCCACCCTAAATTTGGATTTTAGCCCTATTGTATATACCCCCTGATCTAATCTGGCCCTAAACAATTTGAAATTTTGATCCTTAACTCTACTTCTTTCCTGGAAATTAAATCTTAAACCTTACCCAAGTACTGATCTGAAGCCCAAGTAATCCTAATCCCAGCTGAAACCTAAAGCCTAACCCAAAGTCACATCTCCTTTCTAAATTTACTCCCCAAGTCGGGTTGAGTCCTCCCCAAGCAGGGTTGAGAGTGTAGTATTAAAGCCAAGTCGGCATTGTAGTAGCCCAAAATTCGGAAGAGAAAGAGGTCAGATGTAGGCCAAAAGGAAGGGTAAAGGGCAGAGGTTAAGAGAAGGGAAGAAAAGGATGATGAAAAAGGAAAAGTTAAAAGGGGAAAGAGGAGAAGACTGGAAAGGAAGAAAGAAAGAAAAAAGGAAAAATGAGAGCCAAAAAGTCTGGCAGAATTGGAAAAAAGCAAACAGCTAAAAAAAAGATATTACAAGAAAGCCAAAGAAAGCCAAGGAGGCGGGATCAGAGGGGAGAGTATATGTAGGGGCCTCAAACCCAGTGCTCTTCAGTATGCCCTCGCCTGAGGAAGAAGAAACAACTTCGAAACGTCGCGACAAGGGCATACTCATTTAATTTTTTCTATTTTACGTTAGTTTGTTGTTTTAGTTTGTTATTTTGGGGGATTTTGTTTCATGTTTTGGTTTGTGTTTTATTGGTTTTCCTTGGGAGCTCAAATCAGAGACACGTTAAAACTAAATTAAAAGACCACACAGAAAACAAATTGGGATTGAAAATTCTTTATTAACACCAAACCAAGTAACGGACACGGTGAATCAGAACCTGCAAAAAAACAAATACTTACCTTGAACCTGTAAAAAAGAAAATACTTACCTTTCAAATTTAAAAACAATTATGGAGGTAGAGGGATGTGAGGCTGCGGACCATCGGGGTTGATGGCCCGTGCACGCCCTGTTCCTCCTTCGGGAGGGGCAGTTTCTTTTCTTCAACCCTAACCAGCCAGTGCCTCGCTCCGGTTGGTCTTTGGGTCTCACTCCTAGTTAAAGCTCAATCTAGCATCTATGCCCTACCCCAGTCATTTGCCCTAACCCTAACCAATTTGTTTATCTCAAATTACCCACCCTAAATTTGGATTTTAGCCCTATTGTATATACCCCCTGATCTAATCTGGCCCTAAACAATTTGAAATTTTGATCCTTAACTCTACTTCTTTCCTGGAAATTAAATCTTAAACCTTACCCAAGTACTGATCTGAAGCCCAAGTAATCCTAATCCCAGCTGAAACCTAAAGCCTAACCCAAAGTCACATCTCCTTTCTAAATTTACTCCCCAAGTCGGGTTGAGTCCTCCCCAAGCAGGGTTGAGAGTGTAGTATTAAAGCCAAGTCGGCATTGTAGTAGCCCAAAATTCGGAAGAGAAAGAGGTCAGATGTAGGCCAAAAGGAAGGGTAAAGGGCAGAGGTTAAGAGAAGGGAAGAAAAGGATGATGAAAAAGGAAAAGTTAAAAGGGGAAAGAGGAGAAGACTGGAAAGGAAGAAAGAAAGAAAAAAGGAAAAATGAGAGCCAAAAAGTCTGGCAGAATTGGAAAAAAGCAAACAGCTAAAAAAAAGATATTACAAGAAAGCCAAAGAAAGCCAAGGAGGCGGGATCAGAGGGGAGAGTATATGTAGGGGCCTCAAACCCAGTGCTCTTCAGTATGCCCTCGCCTGAGGAAGAAGAAACAACTTCGAAACGTCGCGACAAGGGCATACTCATTTAATTTTTTCTATTTTACGTTAGTTTGTTGTTTTAGTTTGTTATTTTGGGGGATTTTGTTTCATGTTTTGGTTTGTGTTTTATTGGTTTTCCTTGGGAGCTCAAATCAGAGACACGTTAAAACTAAATTAAAAGACCACACAGAAAACAAATTGGGATTGAAAATTCTTTATTAACACCAAACCAAGTAACGGACACGGTGAATCAGAACCTGCAAAAAAACAAATACTTACCTTGAACCTGTAAAAAAGAAAATACTTACCTTTCAAATTTAAAAACAATTATGGAGGTAGAGGGATGTGAGGCTGCGGACCATCGGGGTTGATGGCCCGTGCACGCCCTGTTCCTCCTTCGGGAGGGGCAGTTTCTTTTCTTCAACCCTAACCAGCCAGTGCCTCGCTCCGGTTGGTCTTTGGGTCTCACTCCTAGTTAAAGCTCAATCTAGCATCTATGCCCTACCCCAGTCATTTGCCCTAACCCTAACCAATTTGTTTATCTCAAATTACCCACCCTAAATTTGGATTTTAGCCCTATTGTATATACCCCCTGATCTAATCTGGCCCTAAACAATTTGAAATTTTGATCCTTAACTCTACTTCTTTCCTGGAAATTAAATCTTAAACCTTACCCAAGTACTGATCTGAAGCCCAAGTAATCCTAATCCCAGCTGAAACCTAAAGCCTAACCCAAAGTCACATCTCCTTTCTAAATTTACTCCCCAAGTCGGGTTGAGTCCTCCCCAAGCAGGGTTGAGAGTGTAGTATTAAAGCCAAGTCGGCATTGTAGTAGCCCAAAATTCGGAAGAGAAAGAGGTCAGATGTAGGCCAAAAGGAAGGGTAAAGGGCAGAGGTTAAGAGAAGGGAAGAAAAGGATGATGAAAAAGGAAAAGTTAAAAGGGGAAAGAGGAGAAGACTGGAAAGGAAGAAAGAAAGAAAAAAGGAAAAATGAGAGCCAAAAAGTCTGGCAGAATTGGAAAAAAGCAAACAGCTAAAAAAAAGATATTACAAGAAAGCCAAAGAAAGCCAAGGAGGCGGGATCAGAGGGGAGAGTATATGTAGGGGCCTCAAACCCAGTGCTCTTCAGTATGCCCTCGCCTGAGGAAGAAGAAACAACTTCGAAACGTCGCGACAAGGGCATACTCATTTAATTTTTTCTATTTTACGTTAGTTTGTTGTTTTAGTTTGTTATTTTGGGGGATTTTGTTTCATGTTTTGGTTTGTGTTTTATTGGTTTTCCTTGGGAGCTCAAATCAGAGACACGTTAAAACTAAATTAAAAGACCACACAGAAAACAAATTGGGATTGAAAATTCTTTATTAACACCAAACCAAGTAACGGACACGGTGAATCAGAACCTGCAAAAAAACAAATACTTACCTTGAACCTGTAAAAAAGAAAATACTTACCTTTCAAATTTAAAAACAATTATGGAGGTAGAGGGATGTGAGGCTGCGGACCATCGGGGTTGATGGCCCGTGCACGCCCTGTTCCTCCTTCGGGAGGGGCAGTTTCTTTTCTTCAACCCTAACCAGCCAGTGCCTCGCTCCGGTTGGTCTTTGGGTCTCACTCCTAGTTAAAGCTCAATCTAGCATCTATGCCCTACCCCAGTCATTTGCCCTAACCCTAACCAATTTGTTTATCTCAAATTACCCACCCTAAATTTGGATTTTAGCCCTATTGTATATACCCCCTGATCTAATCTGGCCCTAAACAATTTGAAATTTTGATCCTTAACTCTACTTCTTTCCTGGAAATTAAATCTTAAACCTTACCCAAGTACTGATCTGAAGCCCAAGTAATCCTAATCCCAGCTGAAACCTAAAGCCTAACCCAAAGTCACATCTCCTTTCTAAATTTACTCCCCAAGTCGGGTTGAGTCCTCCCCAAGCAGGGTTGAGAGTGTAGTATTAAAGCCAAGTCGGCATTGTAGTAGCCCAAAATTCGGAAGAGAAAGAGGTCAGATGTAGGCCAAAAGGAAGGGTAAAGGGCAGAGGTTAAGAGAAGGGAAGAAAAGGATGATGAAAAAGGAAAAGTTAAAAGGGGAAAGAGGAGAAGACTGGAAAGGAAGAAAGAAAGAAAAAAGGAAAAATGAGAGCCAAAAAGTCTGGCAGAATTGGAAAAAAGCAAACAGCTAAAAAAAAGATATTACAAGAAAGCCAAAGAAAGCCAAGGAGGCGGGATCAGAGGGGAGAGTATATGTAGGGGCCTCAAACCCAGTGCTCTTCAGTATGCCCTCGCCTGAGGAAGAAGAAACAACTTCGAAACGTCGCGACAAGGGCATACTCATTTAATTTTTTCTATTTTACGTTAGTTTGTTGTTTTAGTTTGTTATTTTGGGGGATTTTGTTTCATGTTTTGGTTTGTGTTTTATTGGTTTTCCTTGGGAGCTCAAATCAGAGACACGTTAAAACTAAATTAAAAGACCACACAGAAAACAAATTGGGATTGAAAATTCTTTATTAACACCAAACCAAGTAACGGACACGGTGAATCAGAACCTGCAAAAAAACAAATACTTACCTTGAACCTGTAAAAAAGAAAATACTTACCTTTCAAATTTAAAAACAATTATGGAGGTAGAGGGATGTGAGGCTGCGGACCATCGGGGTTGATGGCCCGTGCACGCCCTGTTCCTCCTTCGGGAGGGGCAGTTTCTTTTCTTCAACCCTAACCAGCCAGTGCCTCGCTCCGGTTGGTCTTTGGGTCTCACTCCTAGTTAAAGCTCAATCTAGCATCTATGCCCTACCCCAGTCATTTGCCCTAACCCTAACCAATTTGTTTATCTCAAATTACCCACCCTAAATTTGGATTTTAGCCCTATTGTATATACCCCCTGATCTAATCTGGCCCTAAACAATTTGAAATTTTGATCCTTAACTCTACTTCTTTCCTGGAAATTAAATCTTAAACCTTACCCAAGTACTGATCTGAAGCCCAAGTAATCCTAATCCCAGCTGAAACCTAAAGCCTAACCCAAAGTCACATCTCCTTTCTAAATTTACTCCCCAAGTCGGGTTGAGTCCTCCCCAAGCAGGGTTGAGAGTGTAGTATTAAAGCCAAGTCGGCATTGTAGTAGCCCAAAATTCGGAAGAGAAAGAGGTCAGATGTAGGCCAAAAGGAAGGGTAAAGGGCAGAGGTTAAGAGAAGGGAAGAAAAGGATGATGAAAAAGGAAAAGTTAAAAGGGGAAAGAGGAGAAGACTGGAAAGGAAGAAAGAAAGAAAAAAGGAAAAATGAGAGCCAAAAAGTCTGGCAGAATTGGAAAAAAGCAAACAGCTAAAAAAAAGATATTACAAGAAAGCCAAAGAAAGCCAAGGAGGCGGGATCAGAGGGGAGAGTATATGTAGGGGCCTCAAACCCAGTGCTCTTCAGTATGCCCTCGCCTGAGGAAGAAGAAACAACTTCGAAACGTCGCGACAAGGGCATACTCATTTAATTTTTTCTATTTTACGTTAGTTTGTTGTTTTAGTTTGTTATTTTGGGGGATTTTGTTTCATGTTTTGGTTTGTGTTTTATTGGTTTTCCTTGGGAGCTCAAATCAGAGACACGTTAAAACTAAATTAAAAGACCACACAGAAAACAAATTGGGATTGAAAATTCTTTATTAACACCAAACCAAGTAACGGACACGGTGAATCAGAACCTGCAAAAAAACAAATACTTACCTTGAACCTGTAAAAAAGAAAATACTTACCTTTCAAATTTAAAAACAATTATGGAGGTAGAGGGATGTGAGGCTGCGGACCATCGGGGTTGATGGCCCGTGCACGCCCTGTTCCTCCTTCGGGAGGGGCAGTTTCTTTTCTTCAACCCTAACCAGCCAGTGCCTCGCTCCGGTTGGTCTTTGGGTCTCACTCCTAGTTAAAGCTCAATCTAGCATCTATGCCCTACCCCAGTCATTTGCCCTAACCCTAACCAATTTGTTTATCTCAAATTACCCACCCTAAATTTGGATTTTAGCCCTATTGTATATACCCCCTGATCTAATCTGGCCCTAAACAATTTGAAATTTTGATCCTTAACTCTACTTCTTTCCTGGAAATTAAATCTTAAACCTTACCCAAGTACTGATCTGAAGCCCAAGTAATCCTAATCCCAGCTGAAACCTAAAGCCTAACCCAAAGTCACATCTCCTTTCTAAATTTACTCCCCAAGTCGGGTTGAGTCCTCCCCAAGCAGGGTTGAGAGTGTAGTATTAAAGCCAAGTCGGCATTGTAGTAGCCCAAAATTCGGAAGAGAAAGAGGTCAGATGTAGGCCAAAAGGAAGGGTAAAGGGCAGAGGTTAAGAGAAGGGAAGAAAAGGATGATGAAAAAGGAAAAGTTAAAAGGGGAAAGAGGAGAAGACTGGAAAGGAAGAAAGAAAGAAAAAAGGAAAAATGAGAGCCAAAAAGTCTGGCAGAATTGGAAAAAAGCAAACAGCTAAAAAAAAGATATTACAAGAAAGCCAAAGAAAGCCAAGGAGGCGGGATCAGAGGGGAGAGTATATGTAGGGGCCTCAAACCCAGTGCTCTTCAGTATGCCCTCGCCTGAGGAAGAAGAAACAACTTCGAAACGTCGCGACAAGGGCATACTCATTTAATTTTTTCTATTTTACGTTAGTTTGTTGTTTTAGTTTGTTATTTTGGGGGATTTTGTTTCATGTTTTGGTTTGTGTTTTATTGGTTTTCCTTGGGAGCTCAAATCAGAGACACGTTAAAACTAAATTAAAAGACCACACAGAAAACAAATTGGGATTGAAAATTCTTTATTAACACCAAACCAAGTAACGGACACGGTGAATCAGAACCTGCAAAAAAACAAATACTTACCTTGAACCTGTAAAAAAGAAAATACTTACCTTTCAAATTTAAAAACAATTATGGAGGTAGAGGGATGTGAGGCTGCGGACCATCGGGGTTGATGGCCCGTGCACGCCCTGTTCCTCCTTCGGGAGGGGCAGTTTCTTTTCTTCAACCCTAACCAGCCAGTGCCTCGCTCCGGTTGGTCTTTGGGTCTCACTCCTAGTTAAAGCTCAATCTAGCATCTATGCCCTACCCCAGTCATTTGCCCTAACCCTAACCAATTTGTTTATCTCAAATTACCCACCCTAAATTTGGATTTTAGCCCTATTGTATATACCCCCTGATCTAATCTGGCCCTAAACAATTTGAAATTTTGATCCTTAACTCTACTTCTTTCCTGGAAATTAAATCTTAAACCTTACCCAAGTACTGATCTGAAGCCCAAGTAATCCTAATCCCAGCTGAAACCTAAAGCCTAACCCAAAGTCACATCTCCTTTCTAAATTTACTCCCCAAGTCGGGTTGAGTCCTCCCCAAGCAGGGTTGAGAGTGTAGTATTAAAGCCAAGTCGGCATTGTAGTAGCCCAAAATTCGGAAGAGAAAGAGGTCAGATGTAGGCCAAAAGGAAGGGTAAAGGGCAGAGGTTAAGAGAAGGGAAGAAAAGGATGATGAAAAAGGAAAAGTTAAAAGGGGAAAGAGGAGAAGACTGGAAAGGAAGAAAGAAAGAAAAAAGGAAAAATGAGAGCCAAAAAGTCTGGCAGAATTGGAAAAAAGCAAACAGCTAAAAAAAAGATATTACAAGAAAGCCAAAGAAAGCCAAGGAGGCGGGATCAGAGGGGAGAGTATATGTAGGGGCCTCAAACCCAGTGCTCTTCAGTATGCCCTCGCCTGAGGAAGAAGAAACAACTTCGAAACGTCGCGACAAGGGCATACTCATTTAATTTTTTCTATTTTACGTTAGTTTGTTGTTTTAGTTTGTTATTTTGGGGGATTTTGTTTCATGTTTTGGTTTGTGTTTTATTGGTTTTCCTTGGGAGCTCAAATCAGAGACACGTTAAAACTAAATTAAAAGACCACACAGAAAACAAATTGGGATTGAAAATTCTTTATTAACACCAAACCAAGTAACGGACACGGTGAATCAGAACCTGCAAAAAAACAAATACTTACCTTGAACCTGTAAAAAAGAAAATACTTACCTTTCAAATTTAAAAACAATTATGGAGGTAGAGGGATGTGAGGCTGCGGACCATCGGGGTTGATGGCCCGTGCACGCCCTGTTCCTCCTTCGGGAGGGGCAGTTTCTTTTCTTCAACCCTAACCAGCCAGTGCCTCGCTCCGGTTGGTCTTTGGGTCTCACTCCTAGTTAAAGCTCAATCTAGCATCTATGCCCTACCCCAGTCATTTGCCCTAACCCTAACCAATTTGTTTATCTCAAATTACCCACCCTAAATTTGGATTTTAGCCCTATTGTATATACCCCCTGATCTAATCTGGCCCTAAACAATTTGAAATTTTGATCCTTAACTCTACTTCTTTCCTGGAAATTAAATCTTAAACCTTACCCAAGTACTGATCTGAAGCCCAAGTAATCCTAATCCCAGCTGAAACCTAAAGCCTAACCCAAAGTCACATCTCCTTTCTAAATTTACTCCCCAAGTCGGGTTGAGTCCTCCCCAAGCAGGGTTGAGAGTGTAGTATTAAAGCCAAGTCGGCATTGTAGTAGCCCAAAATTCGGAAGAGAAAGAGGTCAGATGTAGGCCAAAAGGAAGGGTAAAGGGCAGAGGTTAAGAGAAGGGAAGAAAAGGATGATGAAAAAGGAAAAGTTAAAAGGGGAAAGAGGAGAAGACTGGAAAGGAAGAAAGAAAGAAAAAAGGAAAAATGAGAGCCAAAAAGTCTGGCAGAATTGGAAAAAAGCAAACAGCTAAAAAAAAGATATTACAAGAAAGCCAAAGAAAGCCAAGGAGGCGGGATCAGAGGGGAGAGTATATGTAGGGGCCTCAAACCCAGTGCTCTTCAGTATGCCCTCGCCTGAGGAAGAAGAAACAACTTCGAAACGTCGCGACAAGGGCATACTCATTTAATTTTTTCTATTTTACGTTAGTTTGTTGTTTTAGTTTGTTATTTTGGGGGATTTTGTTTCATGTTTTGGTTTGTGTTTTATTGGTTTTCCTTGGGAGCTCAAATCAGAGACACGTTAAAACTAAATTAAAAGACCACACAGAAAACAAATTGGGATTGAAAATTCTTTATTAACACCAAACCAAGTAACGGACACGGTGAATCAGAACCTGCAAAAAAACAAATACTTACCTTGAACCTGTAAAAAAGAAAATACTTACCTTTCAAATTTAAAAACAATTATGGAGGTAGAGGGATGTGAGGCTGCGGACCATCGGGGTTGATGGCCCGTGCACGCCCTGTTCCTCCTTCGGGAGGGGCAGTTTCTTTTCTTCAACCCTAACCAGCCAGTGCCTCGCTCCGGTTGGTCTTTGGGTCTCACTCCTAGTTAAAGCTCAATCTAGCATCTATGCCCTACCCCAGTCATTTGCCCTAACCCTAACCAATTTGTTTATCTCAAATTACCCACCCTAAATTTGGATTTTAGCCCTATTGTATATACCCCCTGATCTAATCTGGCCCTAAACAATTTGAAATTTTGATCCTTAACTCTACTTCTTTCCTGGAAATTAAATCTTAAACCTTACCCAAGTACTGATCTGAAGCCCAAGTAATCCTAATCCCAGCTGAAACCTAAAGCCTAACCCAAAGTCACATCTCCTTTCTAAATTTACTCCCCAAGTCGGGTTGAGTCCTCCCCAAGCAGGGTTGAGAGTGTAGTATTAAAGCCAAGTCGGCATTGTAGTAGCCCAAAATTCGGAAGAGAAAGAGGTCAGATGTAGGCCAAAAGGAAGGGTAAAGGGCAGAGGTTAAGAGAAGGGAAGAAAAGGATGATGAAAAAGGAAAAGTTAAAAGGGGAAAGAGGAGAAGACTGGAAAGGAAGAAAGAAAGAAAAAAGGAAAAATGAGAGCCAAAAAGTCTGGCAGAATTGGAAAAAAGCAAACAGCTAAAAAAAAGATATTACAAGAAAGCCAAAGAAAGCCAAGGAGGCGGGATCAGAGGGGAGAGTATATGTAGGGGCCTCAAACCCAGTGCTCTTCAGTATGCCCTCGCCTGAGGAAGAAGAAACAACTTCGAAACGTCGCGACAAGGGCATACTCATTTAATTTTTTCTATTTTACGTTAGTTTGTTGTTTTAGTTTGTTATTTTGGGGGATTTTGTTTCATGTTTTGGTTTGTGTTTTATTGGTTTTCCTTGGGAGCTCAAATCAGAGACACGTTAAAACTAAATTAAAAGACCACACAGAAAACAAATTGGGATTGAAAATTCTTTATTAACACCAAACCAAGTAACGGACACGGTGAATCAGAACCTGCAAAAAAACAAATACTTACCTTGAACCTGTAAAAAAGAAAATACTTACCTTTCAAATTTAAAAACAATTATGGAGGTAGAGGGATGTGAGGCTGCGGACCATCGGGGTTGATGGCCCGTGCACGCCCTGTTCCTCCTTCGGGAGGGGCAGTTTCTTTTCTTCAACCCTAACCAGCCAGTGCCTCGCTCCGGTTGGTCTTTGGGTCTCACTCCTAGTTAAAGCTCAATCTAGCATCTATGCCCTACCCCAGTCATTTGCCCTAACCCTAACCAATTTGTTTATCTCAAATTACCCACCCTAAATTTGGATTTTAGCCCTATTGTATATACCCCCTGATCTAATCTGGCCCTAAACAATTTGAAATTTTGATCCTTAACTCTACTTCTTTCCTGGAAATTAAATCTTAAACCTTACCCAAGTACTGATCTGAAGCCCAAGTAATCCTAATCCCAGCTGAAACCTAAAGCCTAACCCAAAGTCACATCTCCTTTCTAAATTTACTCCCCAAGTCGGGTTGAGTCCTCCCCAAGCAGGGTTGAGAGTGTAGTATTAAAGCCAAGTCGGCATTGTAGTAGCCCAAAATTCGGAAGAGAAAGAGGTCAGATGTAGGCCAAAAGGAAGGGTAAAGGGCAGAGGTTAAGAGAAGGGAAGAAAAGGATGATGAAAAAGGAAAAGTTAAAAGGGGAAAGAGGAGAAGACTGGAAAGGAAGAAAGAAAGAAAAAAGGAAAAATGAGAGCCAAAAAGTCTGGCAGAATTGGAAAAAAGCAAACAGCTAAAAAAAAGATATTACAAGAAAGCCAAAGAAAGCCAAGGAGGCGGGATCAGAGGGGAGAGTATATGTAGGGGCCTCAAACCCAGTGCTCTTCAGTATGCCCTCGCCTGAGGAAGAAGAAACAACTTCGAAACGTCGCGACAAGGGCATACTCATTTAATTTTTTCTATTTTACGTTAGTTTGTTGTTTTAGTTTGTTATTTTGGGGGATTTTGTTTCATGTTTTGGTTTGTGTTTTATTGGTTTTCCTTGGGAGCTCAAATCAGAGACACGTTAAAACTAAATTAAAAGACCACACAGAAAACAAATTGGGATTGAAAATTCTTTATTAACACCAAACCAAGTAACGGACACGGTGAATCAGAACCTGCAAAAAAACAAATACTTACCTTGAACCTGTAAAAAAGAAAATACTTACCTTTCAAATTTAAAAACAATTATGGAGGTAGAGGGATGTGAGGCTGCGGACCATCGGGGTTGATGGCCCGTGCACGCCCTGTTCCTCCTTCGGGAGGGGCAGTTTCTTTTCTTCAACCCTAACCAGCCAGTGCCTCGCTCCGGTTGGTCTTTGGGTCTCACTCCTAGTTAAAGCTCAATCTAGCATCTATGCCCTACCCCAGTCATTTGCCCTAACCCTAACCAATTTGTTTATCTCAAATTACCCACCCTAAATTTGGATTTTAGCCCTATTGTATATACCCCCTGATCTAATCTGGCCCTAAACAATTTGAAATTTTGATCCTTAACTCTACTTCTTTCCTGGAAATTAAATCTTAAACCTTACCCAAGTACTGATCTGAAGCCCAAGTAATCCTAATCCCAGCTGAAACCTAAAGCCTAACCCAAAGTCACATCTCCTTTCTAAATTTACTCCCCAAGTCGGGTTGAGTCCTCCCCAAGCAGGGTTGAGAGTGTAGTATTAAAGCCAAGTCGGCATTGTAGTAGCCCAAAATTCGGAAGAGAAAGAGGTCAGATGTAGGCCAAAAGGAAGGGTAAAGGGCAGAGGTTAAGAGAAGGGAAGAAAAGGATGATGAAAAAGGAAAAGTTAAAAGGGGAAAGAGGAGAAGACTGGAAAGGAAGAAAGAAAGAAAAAAGGAAAAATGAGAGCCAAAAAGTCTGGCAGAATTGGAAAAAAGCAAACAGCTAAAAAAAAGATATTACAAGAAAGCCAAAGAAAGCCAAGGAGGCGGGATCAGAGGGGAGAGTATATGTAGGGGCCTCAAACCCAGTGCTCTTCAGTATGCCCTCGCCTGAGGAAGAAGAAACAACTTCGAAACGTCGCGACAAGGGCATACTCATTTAATTTTTTCTATTTTACGTTAGTTTGTTGTTTTAGTTTGTTATTTTGGGGGATTTTGTTTCATGTTTTGGTTTGTGTTTTATTGGTTTTCCTTGGGAGCTCAAATCAGAGACACGTTAAAACTAAATTAAAAGACCACACAGAAAACAAATTGGGATTGAAAATTCTTTATTAACACCAAACCAAGTAACGGACACGGTGAATCAGAACCTGCAAAAAAACAAATACTTACCTTGAACCTGTAAAAAAGAAAATACTTACCTTTCAAATTTAAAAACAATTATGGAGGTAGAGGGATGTGAGGCTGCGGACCATCGGGGTTGATGGCCCGTGCACGCCCTGTTCCTCCTTCGGGAGGGGCAGTTTCTTTTCTTCAACCCTAACCAGCCAGTGCCTCGCTCCGGTTGGTCTTTGGGTCTCACTCCTAGTTAAAGCTCAATCTAGCATCTATGCCCTACCCCAGTCATTTGCCCTAACCCTAACCAATTTGTTTATCTCAAATTACCCACCCTAAATTTGGATTTTAGCCCTATTGTATATACCCCCTGATCTAATCTGGCCCTAAACAATTTGAAATTTTGATCCTTAACTCTACTTCTTTCCTGGAAATTAAATCTTAAACCTTACCCAAGTACTGATCTGAAGCCCAAGTAATCCTAATCCCAGCTGAAACCTAAAGCCTAACCCAAAGTCACATCTCCTTTCTAAATTTACTCCCCAAGTCGGGTTGAGTCCTCCCCAAGCAGGGTTGAGAGTGTAGTATTAAAGCCAAGTCGGCATTGTAGTAGCCCAAAATTCGGAAGAGAAAGAGGTCAGATGTAGGCCAAAAGGAAGGGTAAAGGGCAGAGGTTAAGAGAAGGGAAGAAAGGATGATGAAAAAGGAAAAGTTAAAAGGGGAAAGAGGAGAAGACTGGAAAGGAAGAAAGAAAGAAAAAAGGAAAAATGAGAGCCAAAAAGTCTGGCAGAATTGGAAAAAAGCAAACAGCTAAAAAAAAAGATATTACAAGAAAGCCAAAGAAAGCCAAGGAGGCGGGATCAGAGGGGAGAGTATATGTAGGGGCCTCAAACCCAGTGCTCTTCAGTATGCCCTCGCCTGAGGAAGAAGAAACAACTTCGAAACGTCGCGACAAGGGCATACTCATTTAATTTTTTCTATTTTACGTTAGTTTGTTGTTTTAGTTTGTTATTTTGGGGGATTTTGTTTCATGTTTTGGTTTGTGTTTTATTGGTTTTCCTTGGGAGCTCAAATCAGAGACACGTTAAAACTAAATTAAAAGACCACACAGAAAACAAATTGGGATTGAAAATTCTTTATTAACACCAAACCAAGTAACGGACACGGTGAATCAGAACCTGCAAAAAAACAAATACTTACCTTGAACCTGTAAAAAAGAAAATACTTACCTTTCAAATTTAAAAACAATTATGGAGGTAGAGGGATGTGAGGCTGCGGACCATCGGGGTTGATGGCCCGTGCACGCCCTGTTCCTCCTTCGGGAGGGGCAGTTTCTTTTCTTCAACCCTAACCAGCCAGTGCCTCGCTCCGGTTGGTCTTTGGGTCTCACTCCTAGTTAAAGCTCAATCTAGCATCTATGCCCTACCCCAGTCATTTGCCCTAACCCTAACCAATTTGTTTATCTCAAATTACCCACCCTAAATTTGGATTTTAGCCCTATTGTATATACCCCCTGATCTAATCTGGCCCTAAACAATTTGAAATTTTGATCCTTAACTCTACTTCTTTCCTGGAAATTAAATCTTAAACCTTACCCAAGTACTGATCTGAAGCCCAAGTAATCCTAATCCCAGCTGAAACCTAAAGCCTAACCCAAAGTCACATCTCCTTTCTAAATTTACTCCCCAAGTCGGGTTGAGTCCTCCCCAAGCAGGGTTGAGAGTGTAGTATTAAAGCCAAGTCGGCATTGTAGTAGCCCAAAATTCGGAAGAGAAAGAGGTCAGATGTAGGCCAAAAGGAAGGGTAAAGGGCAGAGGTTAAGAGAAGGGAAGAAAAGGATGATGAAAAAGGAAAAGTTAAAAGGGGAAAGAGGAGAAGACTGGAAAGGAAGAAAGAAAGAAAAAAGGAAAAATGAGAGCCAAAAGTCTGGCAGAATTGGAAAAAGCAAACAGCTAAAAAAAAGATATTACAAGAAAGCCAAAGAAAGCCAAGGAGGCGGGATCAGAGGGGAGAGTATATGTAGGGGCCTCAAACCCAGTGCTCTTCAGTATGCCCTCGCCTGAGGAAGAAGAAACAACTTCGAAACGTCGCGACAAGGGCATACTCATTTAATTTTTTCTATTTTACGTTAGTTTGTTGTTTTAGTTTGTTATTTTGGGGGATTTTGTTTCATGTTTTGGTTTGTGTTTTATTGGTTTTCCTTGGGAGCTCAAATCAGAGACACGTTAAAACTAAATTAAAAGACCACACAGAAAACAAATTGGGATTGAAAATTCTTTATTAACACCAAACCAAGTAACGGACACGGTGAATCAGAACCTGCAAAAAAACAAATACTTACCTTGAACCTGTAAAAAAGAAAATACTTACCTTTCAAATTTAAAAACAATTATGGAGGTAGAGGGATGTGAGGCTGCGGACCATCGGGGTTGATGGCCCGTGCACGCCCTGTTCCTCCTTCGGGAGGGGCAGTTTCTTTTCTTCAACCCTAACCAGCCAGTGCCTCGCTCCGGTTGGTCTTTGGGTCTCACTCCTAGTTAAAGCTCAATCTAGCATCTATGCCCTACCCCAGTCATTTGCCCTAACCCTAACCAATTTGTTTATCTCAAATTACCCACCCTAAATTTGGATTTTAGCCCTATTGTATATACCCCCTGATCTAATCTGGCCCTAAACAATTTGAAATTTTGATCCTTAACTCTACTTCTTTCCTGGAAATTAAATCTTAAACCTTACCCAAGTACTGATCTGAAGCCCAAGTAATCCTAATCCCAGCTGAAACCTAAAGCCTAACCCAAAGTCACATCTCCTTTCTAAATTTACTCCCCAAGTCGGGTTGAGTCCTCCCCAAGCAGGGTTGAGAGTGTAGTATTAAAGCCAAGTCGGCATTGTAGTAGCCCAAAATTCGGAAGAGAAAGAGGTCAGATGTAGGCCAAAAGGAAGGGTAAAGGGCAGAGGTTAAGAGAAGGGAAGAAAAGGATGATGAAAAAGGAAAAGTTAAAAGGGGAAGAGGAGAAGACTGGAAAGGAAGAAAGAAAGAAAAAAGGAAAAATGAGAGCCAAAAAGTCTGGCAGAATTGGAAAAAAGCAAACAGCTAAAAAAAAGATATTACAAGAAAGCCAAAGAAAGCCAAGGAGGCGGGATCAGAGGGGAGAGTATATGTAGGGGCCTCAAACCCAGTGCTCTTCAGTATGCCCTCGCCTGAGGAAGAAGAAACAACTTCGAAACGTCGCGACAAGGGCATACTCATTTAATTTTTTCTATTTTACGTTAGTTTGTTGTTTTAGTTTGTTATTTTGGGGGATTTTGTTTCATGTTTTGGTTTGTGTTTTATTGGTTTTCCTTGGGAGCTCAAATCAGAGACACGTTAAAACTAAATTAAAAGACCACACAGAAACAAATTGGGATTGAAAATTCTTTATTAACACCAAACCAAGTAACGGACACGGTGAATCAGAACCTGCAAAAAAACAAATACTTACCTTGAACCTGTAAAAAAGAAAATACTTACCTTTCAAATTTAAAAACAATTATGGAGGTAGAGGGATGTGAGGCTGCGGACCATCGGGGTTGATGGCCCGTGCACGCCCTGTTCCTCCTTCGGGAGGGGCAGTTTCTTTTCTTCAACCCTAACCAGCCAGTGCCTCGCTCCGGTTGGTCTTTGGGTCTCACTCCTAGTTAAAGCTCAATCTAGCATCTATGCCCTACCCCAGTCATTTGCCCTAACCCTAACCAATTTGTTTATCTCAAATTACCCACCCTAAATTTGGATTTTAGCCCTATTGTATATACCCCCTGATCTAATCTGGCCCTAAACAATTTGAAATTTTGATCCTTAACTCTACTTCTTTCCTGGAAATTAAATCTTAAACCTTACCCAAGTACTGATCTGAAGCCCAAGTAATCCTAATCCCAGCTGAAACCTAAAGCCTAACCCAAAGTCACATCTCCTTTCTAAATTTACTCCCCAAGTCGGGTTGAGTCCTCCCCAAGCAGGGTTGAGAGTGTAGTATTAAAGCCAAGTCGGCATTGTAGTAGCCCAAAATTCGGAAGAGAAAGAGGTCAGATGTAGGCCAAAAGGAAGGGTAAAGGGCAGAGGTTAAGAGAAGGGAAGAAAAGGATGATGAAAAAGGAAAAGTTAAAAGGGGAAAGAGGAGAAGACTGGAAAGGAAGAAAGAAAGAAAAAAGGAAAAATGAGAGCCAAAAAGTCTGGCAGAATTGGAAAAAAGCAAACAGCTAAAAAAAAGATATTACAAGAAAGCCAAAGAAAGCCAAGGAGGCGGGATCAGAGGGGAGAGTATATGTAGGGGCCTCAAACCCAGTGCTCTTCAGTATGCCCTCGCCTGAGGAAGAAGAAACAACTTCGAAACGTCGCGACAAGGGCATACTCATTTAATTTTTTCTATTTTACGTTAGTTTGTTGTTTTAGTTTGTTATTTTGGGGGATTTTGTTTCATGTTTTGGTTTGTGTTTTATTGGTTTTCCTTGGGAGCTCAAATCAGAGACACGTTAAAACTAAATTAAAAGACCACACAGAAAACAAATTGGGATTGAAAATTCTTTATTAACACCAAACCAAGTAACGGACACGGTGAATCAGAACCTGCAAAAAAACAAATACTTACCTTGAACCTGTAAAAAAGAAAATACTTACCTTTCAAATTTAAAAACAATTATGGAGGTAGAGGGATGTGAGGCTGCGGACCATCGGGGTTGATGGCCCGTGCACGCCCTGTTCCTCCTTCGGGAGGGGCAGTTTCTTTTCTTCAACCCTAACCAGCCAGTGCCTCGCTCCGGTTGGTCTTTGGGTCTCACTCCTAGTTAAAGCTCAATCTAGCATCTATGCCCTACCCCAGTCATTTGCCCTAACCCTAACCAATTTGTTTATCTCAAATTACCCACCCTAAATTTGGATTTTAGCCCTATTGTATATACCCCCTGATCTAATCTGGCCCTAAACAATTTGAAATTTTGATCCTTAACTCTACTTCTTTCCTGGAAATTAAATCTTAAACCTTACCCAAGTACTGATCTGAAGCCCAAGTAATCCTAATCCCAGCTGAAACCTAAAGCCTAACCCAAAGTCACATCTCCTTTCTAAATTTACTCCCCAAGTCGGGTTGAGTCCTCCCCAAGCAGGGTTGAGAGTGTAGTATTAAAGCCAAGTCGGCATTGTAGTAGCCCAAAATTCGGAAGAGAAAGAGGTCAGATGTAGGCCAAAAGGAAGGGTAAAGGGCAGAGGTTAAGAGAAGGGAAGAAAAGGATGATGAAAAAGGAAAAGTTAAAAGGGGAAAGAGGAGAAGACTGGAAAGGAAGAAAGAAAGAAAAAAGGAAAAATGAGAGCCAAAAGTCTGGCAGAATTGGAAAAAAGCAAACAGCTAAAAAAAGATATTACAAGAAAGCCAAAGAAAGCCAAGGAGGCGGGATCAGAGGGGAGAGTATATGTAGGGGCCTCAAACCCAGTGCTCTTCAGTATGCCCTCGCCTGAGGAAGAAGAAACAACTTCGAAACGTCGCGACAAGGGCATACTCATTTAATTTTTTCTATTTTACGTTAGTTTGTTGTTTTAGTTTGTTATTTTGGGGGATTTTGTTTCATGTTTTGGTTTGTGTTTTATTGGTTTTCCTTGGGAGCTCAAATCAGAGACACGTTAAAACTAAATTAAAAGACCACACAGAAAACAAATTGGGATTGAAAATTCTTTATTAACACCAAACCAAGTAACGGACACGGTGAATCAGAACCTGCAAAAAAACAAATACTTACCTTGAACCTGTAAAAAAGAAAATACTTACCTTTCAAATTTAAAAACAATTATGGAGGTAGAGGGATGTGAGGCTGCGGACCATCGGGGTTGATGGCCCGTGCACGCCCTGTTCCTCCTTCGGGAGGGGCAGTTTCTTTTCTTCAACCCTAACCAGCCAGTGCCTCGCTCCGGTTGGTCTTTGGGTCTCACTCCTAGTTAAAGCTCAATCTAGCATCTATGCCCTACCCCAGTCATTTGCCCTAACCCTAACCAATTTGTTTATCTCAAATTACCCACCCTAAATTTGGATTTTAGCCCTATTGTATATACCCCCTGATCTAATCTGGCCCTAAACAATTTGAAATTTTGATCCTTAACTCTACTTCTTTCCTGGAAATTAAATCTTAAACCTTACCCAAGTACTGATCTGAAGCCCAAGTAATCCTAATCCCAGCTGAAACTAAAGCCTAACCCAAAGTCACATCTCCTTTCTAAATTTACTCCCCAAGTCGGGTTGAGTCCTCCCCAAGCAGGGTTGAGAGTGTAGTATTAAAGCCAAGTCGGCATTGTAGTAGCCCAAAATTCGGAAGAGAAAGAGGTCAGATGTAGGCCAAAAGGAAGGGTAAAGGGCAGAGGTTAAGAGAAGGGAAGAAAAGGATGATGAAAAAGGAAAAGTTAAAAGGGGAAAGAGGAGAAGACTGGAAAGGAAGAAAGAAAGAAAAAAGGAAAAATGAGAGCCAAAAAGTCTGGCAGAATTGGAAAAAAGCAAACAGCTAAAAAAAAGATATTACAAGAAAGCCAAAGAAAGCCAAGGAGGCGGGATCAGAGGGGAGAGTATATGTAGGGGCCTCAAACCCAGTGCTCTTCAGTATGCCCTCGCCTGAGGAAGAAGAACAACTTCGAAACGTCGCGACAAGGGCATACTCATTTAATTTTTTCTATTTTACGTTAGTTTGTTGTTTTAGTTTGTTATTTTGGGGGATTTTGTTTCATGTTTTGGTTTGTGTTTTATTGGTTTTCCTTGGGAGCTCAAATCAGAGACACGTTAAAACTAAATTAAAAGACCACACAGAAAACAAATTGGGATTGAAAATTCTTTATTAACACCAAACCAAGTAACGGACACGGTGAATCAGAACCTGCAAAAAAACAAATACTTACCTTGAACCTGTAAAAAGAAAATACTTACCTTTCAAATTTAAAAACAATTATGGAGGTAGAGGGATGTGAGGCTGCGGACCATCGGGGTTGATGGCCCGTGCACGCCCTGTTCCTCCTTCGGGAGGGGCAGTTTCTTTTCTTCAACCCTAACCAGCCAGTGCCTCGCTCCGGTTGGTCTTTGGGTCTCACTCCTAGTTAAAGCTCAATCTAGCATCTATGCCCTACCCCAGTCATTTGCCCTAACCCTAACCAATTTGTTTATCTCAAATTACCCACCCTAAATTTGGATTTTAGCCCTATTGTATATACCCCCTGATCTAATCTGGCCCTAAACAATTGAAATTTTGATCCTTAACTCTACTTCTTTCCTGGAAATTAAATCTTAAACCTTACCCAAGTACTGATCTGAAGCCCAAGTAATCCTAATCCCAGCTGAAACCTAAAGCCTAACCCAAAGTCACATCTCCTTTCTAAATTTACTCCCCAAGTCGGGTTGAGTCCTCCCCAAGCAGGGTTGAGAGTGTAGTATTAAAGCCAAGTCGGCATTGTAGTAGCCCAAAATTCGGAAGAGAAAGAGGTCAGATGTAGGCCAAAAGGAAGGGTAAAGGGCAGAGGTTAAGAGAAGGGAAGAAAAGGATGATGAAAAAGGAAAAGTTAAAAGGGGAAAGAGGAGAAGACTGGAAAGGAAGAAAGAAAGAAAAAAGGAAAAATGAGAGCCAAAAAGTCTGGCAGAATTGGAAAAAAGCAAACAGCTAAAAAAAAGATATTACAAGAAAGCCAAAGAAAGCCAAGGAGGCGGATCAGAGGGAGAGTATATGTAGGGGCCTCAAACCCAGTGCTCTTCAGTATGCCCTCGCCTGAGGAAGAAGAAACAACTTCGAAACGTCGCGACAAGGGCATACTCATTTAATTTTTTCTATTTTACGTTAGTTTGTTGTTTTAGTTTGTTATTTTGGGGGATTTTGTTTCATGTTTTGGTTTGTGTTTTATTGGTTTTCCTTGGGAGCTCAAATCAGAGACACGTTAAAACTAAATTAAAAGACCACACAGAAAACAAATTGGGATTGAAAATTCTTTATTAACACCAAACCAAGTAACGGACACGGTGAATCAGAACCTGCAAAAAACAAATACTTACCTTGAACCTGTAAAAAAGAAAATACTTACCTTTCAAATTTAAAAACAATTATGGAGGTAGAGGGATGTGAGGCTGCGGACCATCGGGGTTGATGGCCCGTGCACGCCCTGTTCCTCCTTCGGGAGGGGCAGTTTCTTTTCTTCAACCCTAACCAGCCAGTGCCTCGCTCCGGTTGGTCTTTGGGTCTCACTCCTAGTTAAAGCTCAATCTAGCATCTATGCCCTACCCCAGTCATTTGCCCTAACCCTAACCAATTTGTTTATCTCAAATTACCCACCCTAAATTTGGATTTTAGCCCCTATTGTATATACCCCCTGATCTAATCTGGCCCTAAACAATTTGAAATTTTGATCCTTAACTCTACTTCTTTCCTGGAAATTAAATCTTAAACCTTACCCAAGTACTGATCTGAAGCCCAAGTAATCCTAATCCCAGCTGAAACCTAAAGCCTAACCCAAAGTCACATCTCCTTTCTAAATTTACTCCCCAAGTCGGGTTGAGTCCTCCCCAAGCAGGGTTGAGAGTGTAGTATTAAAGCCAAGTCGGCATTGTAGTAGCCCAAAATTCGGAAGAGAAAGAGGTCAGATGTAGGCCAAAAGGAAGGGTAAAGGGCAGAGGTTAAGAGAAGGGAAGAAAAGGATGATGAAAAAGGAAAAGTTAAAAGGGGAAAGAGGAGAAGACTGGAAAGGAAGAAAGAAAGAAAAAAGGAAAAATGAGAGCCAAAAGTCTGGCAGAATTGGAAAAAAGCAAACAGCTAAAAAAAAGATATTACAAGAAAGCCAAAGAAAGCCAAGGAGGCGGGATCAGAGGGGAGAGTATATGTAGGGGCCTCAAACCCAGTGCTCTTCAGTATGCCCTCGCCTGAGGAAGAAGAAACAACTTCGAAACGTCGCGACAAGGGCATACTCATTTAATTTTTTCTATTTTACGTTAGTTTGTTGTTTTAGTTTGTTATTTTGGGGGATTTTGTTTCATGTTTTGGTTTGTGTTTTATTGGTTTTCCTTGGGAGCTCAAATCAGAGACACGTTAAAACTAAATTAAAAGACCACACAGAAAACAAATTGGGATTGAAAATTCTTTATTAACACCAAACCAAGTAACGGACACGGTGAATCAGAACCTGCAAAAAAACAAATACTTACCTTGAACCTGTAAAAAAGAAAATACTTACCTTTCAAATTTAAAAACAATTATGGAGGTAGAGGGATGTGAGGCTGCGGACCATCGGGGTTGATGGCCCGTGCACGCCCTGTTCCTCCTTCGGGAGGGGCAGTTTCTTTTCTTCAACCCTAACCAGCCAGTGCCTCGCTCCGGTTGGTCTTTGGGTCTCACTCCTAGTTAAAGCTCAATCTAGCATCTATGCCCTACCCCAGTCATTTGCCCTAACCCTAACCAATTTGTTTATCTCAAATTACCCACCCTAAATTTGGATTTTAGCCCTATTGTATATACCCCCTGATCTAATCTGGCCCTAAACAATTTGAAATTTTGATCCTTAACTCTACTTCTTTCCTGGAAATTAAATCTTAAACCTTACCCAAGTACTGATCTGAAGCCCAAGTAATCCTAATCCCAGCTGAAACCTAAAGCCTAACCCAAAGTCACATCTCCTTTCTAAATTTACTCCCCAAGTCGGGTTGAGTCCTCCCCAAGCAGGGTTGAGAGTGTAGTATTAAAGCCAAGTCGGCATTGTAGTAGCCCAAAATTCGGAAGAGAAAGAGGTCAGATGTAGGCCAAAAGGAAGGGTAAAGGGCAGAGGTTAAGAGAAGGGAAGAAAAGGATGATGAAAAAGGAAAAGTTAAAAGGGAAAGAGGAGAAGACTGGAAAGGAAGAAAGAAAGAAAAAAGGAAAAATGAGAGCCAAAAAGTCTGGCAGAATTGGAAAAAAGCAAACAGCTAAAAAAAAGATATTACAAGAAAGCCAAAGAAAGCCAAGGAGGCGGGATCAGAGGGGAGAGTATATGTAGGGGCCTCAAACCCAGTGCTCTTCAGTATGCCCTCGCCTGAGGAAGAAGAAAACAACTTCGAAACGTCGCGACAAGGGCATACTCATTTAATTTTTTCTATTTTACGTTAGTTTGTTGTTTTAGTTTGTTATTTTGGGGGATTTTGTTTCATGTTTTGGTTTGTGTTTTATTGGTTTTCCTTGGGAGCTCAAATCAGAGACAC
>NC_140566.1:37330589-37379637 GCF_057381845.1 Rhamphochromis longiceps
AAACCCAGTGCTCTTCAGTATGCCCTCGCCTGAGGAAGAAGAAACAACTTCGAAACGTCGCGACAAGGGCATACTCATTTAATTTTTTCTATTTTACGTTAGTTTGTTGTTTTAGTTTGTTATTTTGGGGGATTTTGTTTCATGTTTTGGTTTGTGTTTTATTGGTTTTCCTTGGGAGCTCAAATCAGAGACACGTTAAAACTAAATTAAAAGACCACACAGAAAACAAATTGGGATTGAAAATTCTTTATTAACACCAAACCAAGTAACGGACACGGTGAATCAGAACCTGCAAAAAAACAAATACTTACCTTGAACCTGTAAAAAAGAAAATACTTACCTTTCAAATTTAAAAACAATTATGGAGGTAGAGGGATGTGAGGCTGCGGACCATCGGGGTTGATGGCCCGTGCACGCCCTGTTCCTCCTTCGGGAGGGGCAGTTTCTTTTCTTCAACCCTAACCAGCCAGTGCCTCGCTCCGGTTGGTCTTTGGGTCTCACTCCTAGTTAAAGCTCAATCTAGCATCTATGCCCTACCCCAGTCATTTGCCCTAACCCTAACCAATTTGTTTATCTCAAATTACCCACCCTAAATTTGGATTTTAGCCCTATTGTATATACCCCCTGATCTAATCTGGCCCTAAACAATTTGAAATTTTGATCCTTAACTCTACTTCTTTCCTGGAAATTAAATCTTAAACCTTACCCAAGTACTGATCTGAAGCCCAAGTAATCCTAATCCCAGCTGAAACCTAAAGCCTAACCCAAAGTCACATCTCCTTTCTAAATTTACTCCCCAAGTCGGGTTGAGTCCTCCCCAAGCAGGGTTGAGAGTGTAGTATTAAAGCCAAGTCGGCATTGTAGTAGCCCAAAATTCGGAAGAGAAAGAGGTCAGATGTAGGCCAAAAGGAAGGGTAAAGGGCAGAGGTTAAGAGAAGGGAAGAAAAGGATGATGAAAAAGGAAAAGTTAAAAGGGGAAAGAGGAGAAGACTGGAAAGGAAGAAAGAAAGAAAAAAGGAAAAATGAGAGCCAAAAAGTCTGGCAGAATTGGAAAAAAGCAAACAGCTAAAAAAAAGATATTACAAGAAAGCCAAAGAAAGCCAAGGAGGCGGGATCAGAGGGGAGAGTATATGTAGGGGCCTCAAACCCAGTGCTCTTCAGTATGCCCTCGCCTGAGGAAGAAGAAACAACTTCGAAACGTCGCGACAAGGGCATACTCATTTAATTTTTTCTATTTTACGTTAGTTTGTTGTTTTAGTTTGTTATTTTGGGGGATTTTGTTTCATGTTTTGGTTTGTGTTTTATTGGTTTTCCTTGGGAGCTCAAATCAGAGACACGTTAAAACTAAATTAAAAGACCACACAGAAAACAAATTGGGATTGAAAATTCTTTATTAACACCAAACCAAGTAACGGACACGGTGAATCAGAACCTGCAAAAAAACAAATACTTACCTTGAACCTGTAAAAAAGAAAATACTTACCTTTCAAATTTAAAAACAATTATGGAGGTAGAGGGATGTGAGGCTGCGGACCATCGGGGTTGATGGCCCGTGCACGCCCTGTTCCTCCTTCGGGAGGGGCAGTTTCTTTTCTTCAACCCTAACCAGCCAGTGCCTCGCTCCGGTTGGTCTTTGGGTCTCACTCCTAGTTAAAGCTCAATCTAGCATCTATGCCCTACCCCAGTCATTTGCCCTAACCCTAACCAATTTGTTTATCTCAAATTACCCACCCTAAATTTGGATTTTAGCCCTATTGTATATACCCCCTGATCTAATCTGGCCCTAAACAATTTGAAATTTTGATCCTTAACTCTACTTCTTTCCTGGAAATTAAATCTTAAACCTTACCCAAGTACTGATCTGAAGCCCAAGTAATCCTAATCCCAGCTGAAACCTAAAGCCTAACCCAAAGTCACATCTCCTTTCTAAATTTACTCCCCAAGTCGGGTTGAGTCCTCCCCAAGCAGGGTTGAGAGTGTAGTATTAAAGCCAAGTCGGCATTGTAGTAGCCCAAAATTCGGAAGAGAAAGAGGTCAGATGTAGGCCAAAAGGAAGGGTAAAGGGCAGAGGTTAAGAGAAGGGAAGAAAAGGATGATGAAAAAGGAAAAGTTAAAAGGGGAAAGAGGAGAAGACTGGAAAGGAAGAAAGAAAGAAAAAAGGAAAAATGAGAGCCAAAAAGTCTGGCAGAATTGGAAAAAAGCAAACAGCTAAAAAAAAGATATTACAAGAAAGCCAAAGAAAGCCAAGGAGGCGGGATCAGAGGGGAGAGTATATGTAGGGGCCTCAAACCCAGTGCTCTTCAGTATGCCCTCGCCTGAGGAAGAAGAAACAACTTCGAAACGTCGCGACAAGGGCATACTCATTTAATTTTTTCTATTTTACGTTAGTTTGTTGTTTTAGTTTGTTATTTTGGGGGATTTTGTTTCATGTTTTGGTTTGTGTTTTATTGGTTTTCCTTGGGAGCTCAAATCAGAGACACGTTAAAACTAAATTAAAAGACCACACAGAAAACAAATTGGGATTGAAAATTCTTTATTAACACCAAACCAAGTAACGGACACGGTGAATCAGAACCTGCAAAAAAACAAATACTTACCTTGAACCTGTAAAAAAGAAAATACTTACCTTTCAAATTTAAAAACAATTATGGAGGTAGAGGGATGTGAGGCTGCGGACCATCGGGGTTGATGGCCCGTGCACGCCCTGTTCCTCCTTCGGGAGGGGCAGTTTCTTTTCTTCAACCCTAACCAGCCAGTGCCTCGCTCCGGTTGGTCTTTGGGTCTCACTCCTAGTTAAAGCTCAATCTAGCATCTATGCCCTACCCCAGTCATTTGCCCTAACCCTAACCAATTTGTTTATCTCAAATTACCCACCCTAAATTTGGATTTTAGCCCTATTGTATATACCCCCTGATCTAATCTGGCCCTAAACAATTTGAAATTTTGATCCTTAACTCTACTTCTTTCCTGGAAATTAAATCTTAAACCTTACCCAAGTACTGATCTGAAGCCCAAGTAATCCTAATCCCAGCTGAAACCTAAAGCCTAACCCAAAGTCACATCTCCTTTCTAAATTTACTCCCCAAGTCGGGTTGAGTCCTCCCCAAGCAGGGTTGAGAGTGTAGTATTAAAGCCAAGTCGGCATTGTAGTAGCCCAAAATTCGGAAGAGAAAGAGGTCAGATGTAGGCCAAAAGGAAGGGTAAAGGGCAGAGGTTAAGAGAAGGGAAGAAAAGGATGATGAAAAAGGAAAAGTTAAAAGGGGAAAGAGGAGAAGACTGGAAAGGAAGAAAGAAAGAAAAAAGGAAAAATGAGAGCCAAAAAGTCTGGCAGAATTGGAAAAAAGCAAACAGCTAAAAAAAAGATATTACAAGAAAGCCAAAGAAAGCCAAGGAGGCGGGATCAGAGGGGAGAGTATATGTAGGGGCCTCAAACCCAGTGCTCTTCAGTATGCCCTCGCCTGAGGAAGAAGAAACAACTTCGAAACGTCGCGACAAGGGCATACTCATTTAATTTTTTCTATTTTACGTTAGTTTGTTGTTTTAGTTTGTTATTTTGGGGGATTTTGTTTCATGTTTTGGTTTGTGTTTTATTGGTTTTCCTTGGGAGCTCAAATCAGAGACACGTTAAAACTAAATTAAAAGACCACACAGAAAACAAATTGGGATTGAAAATTCTTTATTAACACCAAACCAAGTAACGGACACGGTGAATCAGAACCTGCAAAAAAACAAATACTTACCTTGAACCTGTAAAAAAGAAAATACTTACCTTTCAAATTTAAAAACAATTATGGAGGTAGAGGGATGTGAGGCTGCGGACCATCGGGGTTGATGGCCCGTGCACGCCCTGTTCCTCCTTCGGGAGGGGCAGTTTCTTTTCTTCAACCCTAACCAGCCAGTGCCTCGCTCCGGTTGGTCTTTGGGTCTCACTCCTAGTTAAAGCTCAATCTAGCATCTATGCCCTACCCCAGTCATTTGCCCTAACCCTAACCAATTTGTTTATCTCAAATTACCCACCCTAAATTTGGATTTTAGCCCTATTGTATATACCCCCTGATCTAATCTGGCCCTAAACAATTTGAAATTTTGATCCTTAACTCTACTTCTTTCCTGGAAATTAAATCTTAAACCTTACCCAAGTACTGATCTGAAGCCCAAGTAATCCTAATCCCAGCTGAAACCTAAAGCCTAACCCAAAGTCACATCTCCTTTCTAAATTTACTCCCCAAGTCGGGTTGAGTCCTCCCCAAGCAGGGTTGAGAGTGTAGTATTAAAGCCAAGTCGGCATTGTAGTAGCCCAAAATTCGGAAGAGAAAGAGGTCAGATGTAGGCCAAAAGGAAGGGTAAAGGGCAGAGGTTAAGAGAAGGGAAGAAAAGGATGATGAAAAAGGAAAAGTTAAAAGGGGAAAGAGGAGAAGACTGGAAAGGAAGAAAGAAAGAAAAAAGGAAAAATGAGAGCCAAAAAGTCTGGCAGAATTGGAAAAAAGCAAACAGCTAAAAAAAAGATATTACAAGAAAGCCAAAGAAAGCCAAGGAGGCGGGATCAGAGGGGAGAGTATATGTAGGGGCCTCAAACCCAGTGCTCTTCAGTATGCCCTCGCCTGAGGAAGAAGAAACAACTTCGAAACGTCGCGACAAGGGCATACTCATTTAATTTTTTCTATTTTACGTTAGTTTGTTGTTTTAGTTTGTTATTTTGGGGGATTTTGTTTCATGTTTTGGTTTGTGTTTTATTGGTTTTCCTTGGGAGCTCAAATCAGAGACACGTTAAAACTAAATTAAAAGACCACACAGAAAACAAATTGGGATTGAAAATTCTTTATTAACACCAAACCAAGTAACGGACACGGTGAATCAGAACCTGCAAAAAAACAAATACTTACCTTGAACCTGTAAAAAAGAAAATACTTACCTTTCAAATTTAAAAACAATTATGGAGGTAGAGGGATGTGAGGCTGCGGACCATCGGGGTTGATGGCCCGTGCACGCCCTGTTCCTCCTTCGGGAGGGGCAGTTTCTTTTCTTCAACCCTAACCAGCCAGTGCCTCGCTCCGGTTGGTCTTTGGGTCTCACTCCTAGTTAAAGCTCAATCTAGCATCTATGCCCTACCCCAGTCATTTGCCCTAACCCTAACCAATTTGTTTATCTCAAATTACCCACCCTAAATTTGGATTTTAGCCCTATTGTATATACCCCCTGATCTAATCTGGCCCTAAACAATTTGAAATTTTGATCCTTAACTCTACTTCTTTCCTGGAAATTAAATCTTAAACCTTACCCAAGTACTGATCTGAAGCCCAAGTAATCCTAATCCCAGCTGAAACCTAAAGCCTAACCCAAAGTCACATCTCCTTTCTAAATTTACTCCCCAAGTCGGGTTGAGTCCTCCCCAAGCAGGGTTGAGAGTGTAGTATTAAAGCCAAGTCGGCATTGTAGTAGCCCAAAATTCGGAAGAGAAAGAGGTCAGATGTAGGCCAAAAGGAAGGGTAAAGGGCAGAGGTTAAGAGAAGGGAAGAAAAGGATGATGAAAAAGGAAAAGTTAAAAGGGGAAAGAGGAGAAGACTGGAAAGGAAGAAAGAAAGAAAAAAGGAAAAATGAGAGCCAAAAAGTCTGGCAGAATTGGAAAAAAGCAAACAGCTAAAAAAAAGATATTACAAGAAAGCCAAAGAAAGCCAAGGAGGCGGGATCAGAGGGGAGAGTATATGTAGGGGCCTCAAACCCAGTGCTCTTCAGTATGCCCTCGCCTGAGGAAGAAGAAACAACTTCGAAACGTCGCGACAAGGGCATACTCATTTAATTTTTTCTATTTTACGTTAGTTTGTTGTTTTAGTTTGTTATTTTGGGGGATTTTGTTTCATGTTTTGGTTTGTGTTTTATTGGTTTTCCTTGGGAGCTCAAATCAGAGACACGTTAAAACTAAATTAAAAGACCACACAGAAAACAAATTGGGATTGAAAATTCTTTATTAAC
This sequence comes from Rhamphochromis longiceps, assembly GCF_057381845.1. Lineage (NCBI taxonomy): Eukaryota > Metazoa > Chordata > Actinopteri > Cichliformes > Cichlidae > Rhamphochromis > Rhamphochromis longiceps. Next base: position 37,336,560 of record NC_140566.1, read on the forward strand.
ACCAAACCAAGTAACGGACACGGTGAATCAGAACCTGCAAAAAAACAAATACTTACCTTGAACCTGTAAAAAAGAAAATACTTACCTTTCAAATTTAAAAACAATTATGGAGGTAGAGGGATGTGAGGCTGCGGACCATCGGGGTTGATGGCCCGTGCACGCCCTGTTCCTCCTTCGGGAGGGGCAGTTTCTTTTCTTCAACCCTAACCAGCCAGTGCCTCGCTCCGGTTGGTCTTTGGGTCTCACTCCTAGTTAAAGCTCAATCTAGCATCTATGCCCTACCCCAGTCATTTGCCCTAACCCTAACCAATTTGTTTATCTCAAATTACCCACCCTAAATTTGGATTTTAGCCCTATTGTATATACCCCCTGATCTAATCTGGCCCTAAACAATTTGAAATTTTGATCCTTAACTCTACTTCTTTCCTGGAAATTAAATCTTAAACCTTACCCAAGTACTGATCTGAAGCCCAAGTAATCCTAATCCCAGCTGAAACCTAAAGCCTAACCCAAAGTCACATCTCCTTTCTAAATTTACTCCCCAAGTCGGGTTGAGTCCTCCCCAAGCAGGGTTGAGAGTGTAGTATTAAAGCCAAGTCGGCATTGTAGTAGCCCAAAATTCGGAAGAGAAAGAGGTCAGATGTAGGCCAAAAGGAAGGGTAAAGGGCAGAGGTTAAGAGAAGGGAAGAAAAGGATGATGAAAAAGGAAAAGTTAAAAGGGGAAAGAGGAGAAGACTGGAAAGGAAGAAAGAAAGAAAAAAGGAAAAATGAGAGCCAAAAAGTCTGGCAGAATTGGAAAAAAGCAAACAGCTAAAAAAAAGATATTACAAGAAAGCCAAAGAAAGCCAAGGAGGCGGGATCAGAGGGGAGAGTATATGTAGGGGCCTCAAACCCAGTGCTCTTCAGTATGCCCTCGCCTGAGGAAGAAGAAACAACTTCGAAACGTCGCGACAAGGGCATACTCATTTAATTTTTTCTATTTTACGTTAGTTTGTTGTTTTAGTTTGTTATTTTGGGGGATTTTGTTTCATGTTTTGGTTTGTGTTTTATTGGTTTTCCTTGGGAGCTCAAATCAGAGACACGTTAAAACTAAATTAAAAGACCACACAGAAAACAAATTGGGATTGAAAATTCTTTATTAACACCAAACCAAGTAACGGACACGGTGAATCAGAACCTGCAAAAAAACAAATACTTACCTTGAACCTGTAAAAAAGAAAATACTTACCTTTCAAATTTAAAAACAATTATGGAGGTAGAGGGATGTGAGGCTGCGGACCATCGGGGTTGATGGCCCGTGCACGCCCTGTTCCTCCTTCGGGAGGGGCAGTTTCTTTTCTTCAACCCTAACCAGCCAGTGCCTCGCTCCGGTTGGTCTTTGGGTCTCACTCCTAGTTAAAGCTCAATCTAGCATCTATGCCCTACCCCAGTCATTTGCCCTAACCCTAACCAATTTGTTTATCTCAAATTACCCACCCTAAATTTGGATTTTAGCCCTATTGTATATACCCCCTGATCTAATCTGGCCCTAAACAATTTGAAATTTTGATCCTTAACTCTACTTCTTTCCTGGAAATTAAATCTTAAACCTTACCCAAGTACTGATCTGAAGCCCAAGTAATCCTAATCCCAGCTGAAACCTAAAGCCTAACCCAAAGTCACATCTCCTTTCTAAATTTACTCCCCAAGTCGGGTTGAGTCCTCCCCAAGCAGGGTTGAGAGTGTAGTATTAAAGCCAAGTCGGCATTGTAGTAGCCCAAAATTCGGAAGAGAAAGAGGTCAGATGTAGGCCAAAAGGAAGGGTAAAGGGCAGAGGTTAAGAGAAGGGAAGAAAAGGATGATGAAAAAGGAAAAGTTAAAAGGGGAAAGAGGAGAAGACTGGAAAGGAAGAAAGAAAGAAAAAAGGAAAAATGAGAGCCAAAAAGTCTGGCAGAATTGGAAAAAAGCAAACAGCTAAAAAAAAGATATTACAAGAAAGCCAAAGAAAGCCAAGGAGGCGGGATCAGAGGGGAGAGTATATGTAGGGGCCTCAAACCCAGTGCTCTTCAGTATGCCCTCGCCTGAGGAAGAAGAAACAACTTCGAAACGTCGCGACAAGGGCATACTCATTTAATTTTTTCTATTTTACGTTAGTTTGTTGTTTTAGTTTGTTATTTTGGGGGATTTTGTTTCATGTTTTGGTTTGTGTTTTATTGGTTTTCCTTGGGAGCTCAAATCAGAGACACGTTAAAACTAAATTAAAAGACCACACAGAAAACAAATTGGGATTGAAAATTCTTTATTAACACCAAACCAAGTAACGGACACGGTGAATCAGAACCTGCAAAAAAACAAATACTTACCTTGAACCTGTAAAAAAGAAAATACTTACCTTTCAAATTTAAAAACAATTATGGAGGTAGAGGGATGTGAGGCTGCGGACCATCGGGGTTGATGGCCCGTGCACGCCCTGTTCCTCCTTCGGGAGGGGCAGTTTCTTTTCTTCAACCCTAACCAGCCAGTGCCTCGCTCCGGTTGGTCTTTGGGTCTCACTCCTAGTTAAAGCTCAATCTAGCATCTATGCCCTACCCCAGTCATTTGCCCTAACCCTAACCAATTTGTTTATCTCAAATTACCCACCCTAAATTTGGATTTTAGCCCTATTGTATATACCCCCTGATCTAATCTGGCCCTAAACAATTTGAAATTTTGATCCTTAACTCTACTTCTTTCCTGGAAATTAAATCTTAAACCTTACCCAAGTACTGATCTGAAGCCCAAGTAATCCTAATCCCAGCTGAAACCTAAAGCCTAACCCAAAGTCACATCTCCTTTCTAAATTTACTCCCCAAGTCGGGTTGAGTCCTCCCCAAGCAGGGTTGAGAGTGTAGTATTAAAGCCAAGTCGGCATTGTAGTAGCCCAAAATTCGGAAGAGAAAGAGGTCAGATGTAGGCCAAAAGGAAGGGTAAAGGGCAGAGGTTAAGAGAAGGGAAGAAAAGGATGATGAAAAAGGAAAAGTTAAAAGGGGAAAGAGGAGAAGACTGGAAAGGAAGAAAGAAAGAAAAAAGGAAAAATGAGAGCCAAAAAGTCTGGCAGAATTGGAAAAAAGCAAACAGCTAAAAAAAAGATATTACAAGAAAGCCAAAGAAAGCCAAGGAGGCGGGATCAGAGGGGAGAGTATATGTAGGGGCCTCAAACCCAGTGCTCTTCAGTATGCCCTCGCCTGAGGAAGAAGAAACAACTTCGAAACGTCGCGACAAGGGCATACTCATTTAATTTTTTCTATTTTACGTTAGTTTGTTGTTTTAGTTTGTTATTTTGGGGGATTTTGTTTCATGTTTTGGTTTGTGTTTTATTGGTTTTCCTTGGGAGCTCAAATCAGAGACACGTTAAAACTAAATTAAAAGACCACACAGAAAACAAATTGGGATTGAAAATTCTTTATTAACACCAAACCAAGTAACGGACACGGTGAATCAGAACCTGCAAAAAAACAAATACTTACCTTGAACCTGTAAAAAAGAAAATACTTACCTTTCAAATTTAAAAACAATTATGGAGGTAGAGGGATGTGAGGCTGCGGACCATCGGGGTTGATGGCCCGTGCACGCCCTGTTCCTCCTTCGGGAGGGGCAGTTTCTTTTCTTCAACCCTAACCAGCCAGTGCCTCGCTCCGGTTGGTCTTTGGGTCTCACTCCTAGTTAAAGCTCAATCTAGCATCTATGCCCTACCCCAGTCATTTGCCCTAACCCTAACCAATTTGTTTATCTCAAATTACCCACCCTAAATTTGGATTTTAGCCCTATTGTATATACCCCCTGATCTAATCTGGCCCTAAACAATTTGAAATTTTGATCCTTAACTCTACTTCTTTCCTGGAAATTAAATCTTAAACCTTACCCAAGTACTGATCTGAAGCCCAAGTAATCCTAATCCCAGCTGAAACCTAAAGCCTAACCCAAAGTCACATCTCCTTTCTAAATTTACTCCCCAAGTCGGGTTGAGTCCTCCCCAAGCAGGGTTGAGAGTGTAGTATTAAAGCCAAGTCGGCATTGTAGTAGCCCAAAATTCGGAAGAGAAAGAGGTCAGATGTAGGCCAAAAGGAAGGGTAAAGGGCAGAGGTTAAGAGAAGGGAAGAAAAGGATGATGAAAAAGGAAAAGTTAAAAGGGGAAAGAGGAGAAGACTGGAAAGGAAGAAAGAAAGAAAAAAGGAAAAATGAGAGCCAAAAAGTCTGGCAGAATTGGAAAAAAGCAAACAGCTAAAAAAAAGATATTACAAGAAAGCCAAAGAAAGCCAAGGAGGCGGGATCAGAGGGGAGAGTATATGTAGGGGCCTCAAACCCAGTGCTCTTCAGTATGCCCTCGCCTGAGGAAGAAGAAACAACTTCGAAACGTCGCGACAAGGGCATACTCATTTAATTTTTTCTATTTTACGTTAGTTTGTTGTTTTAGTTTGTTATTTTGGGGGATTTTGTTTCATGTTTTGGTTTGTGTTTTATTGGTTTTCCTTGGGAGCTCAAATCAGAGACACGTTAAAACTAAATTAAAAGACCACACAGAAAACAAATTGGGATTGAAAATTCTTTATTAACACCAAACCAAGTAACGGACACGGTGAATCAGAACCTGCAAAAAAACAAATACTTACCTTGAACCTGTAAAAAAGAAAATACTTACCTTTCAAATTTAAAAACAATTATGGAGGTAGAGGGATGTGAGGCTGCGGACCATCGGGGTTGATGGCCCGTGCACGCCCTGTTCCTCCTTCGGGAGGGGCAGTTTCTTTTCTTCAACCCTAACCAGCCAGTGCCTCGCTCCGGTTGGTCTTTGGGTCTCACTCCTAGTTAAAGCTCAATCTAGCATCTATGCCCTACCCCAGTCATTTGCCCTAACCCTAACCAATTTGTTTATCTCAAATTACCCACCCTAAATTTGGATTTTAGCCCTATTGTATATACCCCCTGATCTAATCTGGCCCTAAACAATTTGAAATTTTGATCCTTAACTCTACTTCTTTCCTGGAAATTAAATCTTAAACCTTACCCAAGTACTGATCTGAAGCCCAAGTAATCCTAATCCCAGCTGAAACCTAAAGCCTAACCCAAAGTCACATCTCCTTTCTAAATTTACTCCCCAAGTCGGGTTGAGTCCTCCCCAAGCAGGGTTGAGAGTGTAGTATTAAAGCCAAGTCGGCATTGTAGTAGCCCAAAATTCGGAAGAGAAAGAGGTCAGATGTAGGCCAAAAGGAAGGGTAAAGGGCAGAGGTTAAGAGAAGGGAAGAAAAGGATGATGAAAAAGGAAAAGTTAAAAGGGGAAAGAGGAGAAGACTGGAAAGGAAGAAAGAAAGAAAAAAGGAAAAATGAGAGCCAAAAAGTCTGGCAGAATTGGAAAAAAGCAAACAGCTAAAAAAAAGATATTACAAGAAAGCCAAAGAAAGCCAAGGAGGCGGGATCAGAGGGGAGAGTATATGTAGGGGCCTCAAACCCAGTGCTCTTCAGTATGCCCTCGCCTGAGGAAGAAGAAACAACTTCGAAACGTCGCGACAAGGGCATACTCATTTAATTTTTTCTATTTTACGTTAGTTTGTTGTTTTAGTTTGTTATTTTGGGGGATTTTGTTTCATGTTTTGGTTTGTGTTTTATTGGTTTTCCTTGGGAGCTCAAATCAGAGACACGTTAAAACTAAATTAAAAGACCACACAGAAAACAAATTGGGATTGAAAATTCTTTATTAACACCAAACCAAGTAACGGACACGGTGAATCAGAACCTGCAAAAAAACAAATACTTACCTTGAACCTGTAAAAAAGAAAATACTTACCTTTCAAATTTAAAAACAATTATGGAGGTAGAGGGATGTGAGGCTGCGGACCATCGGGGTTGATGGCCCGTGCACGCCCTGTTCCTCCTTCGGGAGGGGCAGTTTCTTTTCTTCAACCCTAACCAGCCAGTGCCTCGCTCCGGTTGGTCTTTGGGTCTCACTCCTAGTTAAAGCTCAATCTAGCATCTATGCCCTACCCCAGTCATTTGCCCTAACCCTAACCAATTTGTTTATCTCAAATTACCCACCCTAAATTTGGATTTTAGCCCTATTGTATATACCCCCTGATCTAATCTGGCCCTAAACAATTTGAAATTTTGATCCTTAACTCTACTTCTTTCCTGGAAATTAAATCTTAAACCTTACCCAAGTACTGATCTGAAGCCCAAGTAATCCTAATCCCAGCTGAAACCTAAAGCCTAACCCAAAGTCACATCTCCTTTCTAAATTTACTCCCCAAGTCGGGTTGAGTCCTCCCCAAGCAGGGTTGAGAGTGTAGTATTAAAGCCAAGTCGGCATTGTAGTAGCCCAAAATTCGGAAGAGAAAGAGGTCAGATGTAGGCCAAAAGGAAGGGTAAAGGGCAGAGGTTAAGAGAAGGGAAGAAAAGGATGATGAAAAAGGAAAAGTTAAAAGGGGAAAGAGGAGAAGACTGGAAAGGAAGAAAGAAAGAAAAAAGGAAAAATGAGAGCCAAAAAGTCTGGCAGAATTGGAAAAAAGCAAACAGCTAAAAAAAAGATATTACAAGAAAGCCAAAGAAAGCCAAGGAGGCGGGATCAGAGGGGAGAGTATATGTAGGGGCCTCAAACCCAGTGCTCTTCAGTATGCCCTCGCCTGAGGAAGAAGAAACAACTTCGAAACGTCGCGACAAGGGCATACTCATTTAATTTTTTCTATTTTACGTTAGTTTGTTGTTTTAGTTTGTTATTTTGGGGGATTTTGTTTCATGTTTTGGTTTGTGTTTTATTGGTTTTCCTTGGGAGCTCAAATCAGAGACACGTTAAAACTAAATTAAAAGACCACACAGAAAACAAATTGGGATTGAAAATTCTTTATTAACACCAAACCAAGTAACGGACACGGTGAATCAGAACCTGCAAAAAAACAAATACTTACCTTGAACCTGTAAAAAAGAAAATACTTACCTTTCAAATTTAAAAACAATTATGGAGGTAGAGGGATGTGAGGCTGCGGACCATCGGGGTTGATGGCCCGTGCACGCCCTGTTCCTCCTTCGGGAGGGGCAGTTTCTTTTCTTCAACCCTAACCAGCCAGTGCCTCGCTCCGGTTGGTCTTTGGGTCTCACTCCTAGTTAAAGCTCAATCTAGCATCTATGCCCTACCCCAGTCATTTGCCCTAACCCTAACCAATTTGTTTATCTCAAATTACCCACCCTAAATTTGGATTTTAGCCCTATTGTATATACCCCCTGATCTAATCTGGCCCTAAACAATTTGAAATTTTGATCCTTAACTCTACTTCTTTCCTGGAAATTAAATCTTAAACCTTACCCAAGTACTGATCTGAAGCCCAAGTAATCCTAATCCCAGCTGAAACCTAAAGCCTAACCCAAAGTCACATCTCCTTTCTAAATTTACTCCCCAAGTCGGGTTGAGTCCTCCCCAAGCAGGGTTGAGAGTGTAGTATTAAAGCCAAGTCGGCATTGTAGTAGCCCAAAATTCGGAAGAGAAAGAGGTCAGATGTAGGCCAAAAGGAAGGGTAAAGGGCAGAGGTTAAGAGAAGGGAAGAAAAGGATGATGAAAAAGGAAAAGTTAAAAGGGGAAAGAGGAGAAGACTGGAAAGGAAGAAAGAAAGAAAAAAGGAAAAATGAGAGCCAAAAAGTCTGGCAGAATTGGAAAAAAGCAAACAGCTAAAAAAAAGATATTACAAGAAAGCCAAAGAAAGCCAAGGAGGCGGGATCAGAGGGGAGAGTATATGTAGGGGCCTCAAACCCAGTGCTCTTCAGTATGCCCTCGCCTGAGGAAGAAGAAACAACTTCGAAACGTCGCGACAAGGGCATACTCATTTAATTTTTTCTATTTTACGTTAGTTTGTTGTTTTAGTTTGTTATTTTGGGGGATTTTGTTTCATGTTTTGGTTTGTGTTTTATTGGTTTTCCTTGGGAGCTCAAATCAGAGACACGTTAAAACTAAATTAAAAGACCACACAGAAAACAAATTGGGATTGAAAATTCTTTATTAACACCAAACCAAGTAACGGACACGGTGAATCAGAACCTGCAAAAAAACAAATACTTACCTTGAACCTGTAAAAAAGAAAATACTTACCTTTCAAATTTAAAAACAATTATGGAGGTAGAGGGATGTGAGGCTGCGGACCATCGGGGTTGATGGCCCGTGCACGCCCTGTTCCTCCTTCGGGAGGGGCAGTTTCTTTTCTTCAACCCTAACCAGCCAGTGCCTCGCTCCGGTTGGTCTTTGGGTCTCACTCCTAGTTAAAGCTCAATCTAGCATCTATGCCCTACCCCAGTCATTTGCCCTAACCCTAACCAATTTGTTTATCTCAAATTACCCACCCTAAATTTGGATTTTAGCCCTATTGTATATACCCCCTGATCTAATCTGGCCCTAAACAATTTGAAATTTTGATCCTTAACTCTACTTCTTTCCTGGAAATTAAATCTTAAACCTTACCCAAGTACTGATCTGAAGCCCAAGTAATCCTAATCCCAGCTGAAACCTAAAGCCTAACCCAAAGTCACATCTCCTTTCTAAATTTACTCCCCAAGTCGGGTTGAGTCCTCCCCAAGCAGGGTTGAGAGTGTAGTATTAAAGCCAAGTCGGCATTGTAGTAGCCCAAAATTCGGAAGAGAAAGAGGTCAGATGTAGGCCAAAAGGAAGGGTAAAGGGCAGAGGTTAAGAGAAGGGAAGAAAAGGATGATGAAAAAGGAAAAGTTAAAAGGGGAAAGAGGAGAAGACTGGAAAGGAAGAAAGAAAGAAAAAAGGAAAAATGAGAGCCAAAAAGTCTGGCAGAATTGGAAAAAAGCAAACAGCTAAAAAAAAGATATTACAAGAAAGCCAAAGAAAGCCAAGGAGGCGGGATCAGAGGGGAGAGTATATGTAGGGGCCTCAAACCCAGTGCTCTTCAGTATGCCCTCGCCTGAGGAAGAAGAAACAACTTCGAAACGTCGCGACAAGGGCATACTCATTTAATTTTTTCTATTTTACGTTAGTTTGTTGTTTTAGTTTGTTATTTTGGGGGATTTTGTTTCATGTTTTGGTTTGTGTTTTATTGGTTTTCCTTGGGAGCTCAAATCAGAGACACGTTAAAACTAAATTAAAAGACCACACAGAAAACAAATTGGGATTGAAAATTCTTTATTAACACCAAACCAAGTAACGGACACGGTGAATCAGAACCTGCAAAAAAACAAATACTTACCTTGAACCTGTAAAAAAGAAAATACTTACCTTTCAAATTTAAAAACAATTATGGAGGTAGAGGGATGTGAGGCTGCGGACCATCGGGGTTGATGGCCCGTGCACGCCCTGTTCCTCCTTCGGGAGGGGCAGTTTCTTTTCTTCAACCCTAACCAGCCAGTGCCTCGCTCCGGTTGGTCTTTGGGTCTCACTCCTAGTTAAAGCTCAATCTAGCATCTATGCCCTACCCCAGTCATTTGCCCTAACCCTAACCAATTTGTTTATCTCAAATTACCCACCCTAAATTTGGATTTTAGCCCTATTGTATATACCCCCTGATCTAATCTGGCCCTAAACAATTTGAAATTTTGATCCTTAACTCTACTTCTTTCCTGGAAATTAAATCTTAAACCTTACCCAAGTACTGATCTGAAGCCCAAGTAATCCTAATCCCAGCTGAAACCTAAAGCCTAACCCAAAGTCACATCTCCTTTCTAAATTTACTCCCCAAGTCGGGTTGAGTCCTCCCCAAGCAGGGTTGAGAGTGTAGTATTAAAGCCAAGTCGGCATTGTAGTAGCCCAAAATTCGGAAGAGAAAGAGGTCAGATGTAGGCCAAAAGGAAGGGTAAAGGGCAGAGGTTAAGAGAAGGGAAGAAAAGGATGATGAAAAAGGAAAAGTTAAAAGGGGAAAGAGGAGAAGACTGGAAAGGAAGAAAGAAAGAAAAAAGGAAAAATGAGAGCCAAAAAGTCTGGCAGAATTGGAAAAAAGCAAACAGCTAAAAAAAAGATATTACAAGAAAGCCAAAGAAAGCCAAGGAGGCGGGATCAGAGGGGAGAGTATATGTAGGGGCCTCAAACCCAGTGCTCTTCAGTATGCCCTCGCCTGAGGAAGAAGAAACAACTTCGAAACGTCGCGACAAGGGCATACTCATTTAATTTTTTCTATTTTACGTTAGTTTGTTGTTTTAGTTTGTTATTTTGGGGGATTTTGTTTCATGTTTTGGTTTGTGTTTTATTGGTTTTCCTTGGGAGCTCAAATCAGAGACACGTTAAAACTAAATTAAAAGACCACACAGAAAACAAATTGGGATTGAAAATTCTTTATTAACACCAAACCAAGTAACGGACACGGTGAATCAGAACCTGCAAAAAAACAAATACTTACCTTGAACCTGTAAAAAAGAAAATACTTACCTTTCAAATTTAAAAACAATTATGGAGGTAGAGGGATGTGAGGCTGCGGACCATCGGGGTTGATGGCCCGTGCACGCCCTGTTCCTCCTTCGGGAGGGGCAGTTTCTTTTCTTCAACCCTAACCAGCCAGTGCCTCGCTCCGGTTGGTCTTTGGGTCTCACTCCTAGTTAAAGCTCAATCTAGCATCTATGCCCTACCCCAGTCATTTGCCCTAACCCTAACCAATTTGTTTATCTCAAATTACCCACCCTAAATTTGGATTTTAGCCCTATTGTATATACCCCCTGATCTAATCTGGCCCTAAACAATTTGAAATTTTGATCCTTAACTCTACTTCTTTCCTGGAAATTAAATCTTAAACCTTACCCAAGTACTGATCTGAAGCCCAAGTAATCCTAATCCCAGCTGAAACCTAAAGCCTAACCCAAAGTCACATCTCCTTTCTAAATTTACTCCCCAAGTCGGGTTGAGTCCTCCCCAAGCAGGGTTGAGAGTGTAGTATTAAAGCCAAGTCGGCATTGTAGTAGCCCAAAATTCGGAAGAGAAAGAGGTCAGATGTAGGCCAAAAGGAAGGGTAAAGGGCAGAGGTTAAGAGAAGGGAAGAAAAGGATGATGAAAAAGGAAAAGTTAAAAGGGGAAAGAGGAGAAGACTGGAAAGGAAGAAAGAAAGAAAAAAGGAAAAATGAGAGCCAAAAAGTCTGGCAGAATTGGAAAAAAGCAAACAGCTAAAAAAAAGATATTACAAGAAAGCCAAAGAAAGCCAAGGAGGCGGGATCAGAGGGGAGAGTATATGTAGGGGCCTCAAACCCAGTGCTCATCAGTATGCCCTCGCCTGAGGAAGAAGAAACAACTTCGAAACGTCGCGACAAGGGCATACTCATTTAATTTTTTCTATTTTACGTTAGTTTGTTGTTTTAGTTTGTTATTTTGGGGGATTTTGTTTCATGTTTTGGTTTGTGTTTTATTGGTTTTCCTTGGGAGCTCAAATCAGAGACACGTTAAAACTAAATTAAAAGACCACACAGAAAACAAATTGGGATTGAAAATTCTTTATTAACACCAAACCAAGTAACGGACACGGTGAATCAGAACCTGCAAAAAAACAAATACTTACCTTGAACCTGTAAAAAAGAAAATACTTACCTTTCAAATTTAAAAACAATTATGGAGGTAGAGGGATGTGAGGCTGCGGACCATCGGGGTTGATGGCCCGTGCACGCCCTGTTCCTCCTTCGGGAGGGGCAGTTTCTTTTCTTCAACCCTAACCAGCCAGTGCCTCGCTCCGGTTGGTCTTTGGGTCTCACTCCTAGTTAAAGCTCAATCTAGCATCTATGCCCTACCCCAGTCATTTGCCCTAACCCTAACCAATTTGTTTATCTCAAATTACCCACCCTAAATTTGGATTTTAGCCCTATTGTATATACCCCCTGATCTAATCTGGCCCTAAACAATTTGAAATTTTGATCCTTAACTCTACTTCTTTCCTGGAAATTAAATCTTAAACCTTACCCAAGTACTGATCTGAAGCCCAAGTAATCCTAATCCCAGCTGAAACCTAAAGCCTAACCCAAAGTCACATCTCCTTTCTAAATTTACTCCCCAAGTCGGGTTGAGTCCTCCCCAAGCAGGGTTGAGAGTGTAGTATTAAAGCCAAGTCGGCATTGTAGTAGCCCAAAATTCGGAAGAGAAAGAGGTCAGATGTAGGCCAAAAGGAAGGGTAAAGGGCAGAGGTTAAGAGAAGGGAAGAAAAGGATGATGAAAAAGGAAAAGTTAAAAGGGGAAAGAGGAGAAGACTGGAAAGGAAGAAAGAAAGAAAAAAGGAAAAATGAGAGCCAAAAAGTCTGGCAGAATTGGAAAAAAGCAAACAGCTAAAAAAAAGATATTACAAGAAAGCCAAAGAAAGCCAAGGAGGCGGGATCAGAGGGGAGAGTATATGTAGGGGCCTCAAACCCAGTGCTCTTCAGTATGCCCTCGCCTGAGGAAGAAGAAACAACTTCGAAACGTCGCGACAAGGGCATACTCATTTAATTTTTTCTATTTTACGTTAGTTTGTTGTTTTAGTTTGTTATTTTGGGGGATTTTGTTTCATGTTTTGGTTTGTGTTTTATTGGTTTTCCTTGGGAGCTCAAATCAGAGACACGTTAAAACTAAATTAAAAGACCACACAGAAAACAAATTGGGATTGAAAATTCTTTATTAACACCAAACCAAGTAACGGACACGGTGAATCAGAACCTGCAAAAAAACAAATACTTACCTTGAACCTGTAAAAAAGAAAATACTTACCTTTCAAATTTAAAAACAATTATGGAGGTAGAGGGATGTGAGGCTGCGGACCATCGGGGTTGATGGCCCGTGCACGCCCTGTTCCTCCTTCGGGAGGGGCAGTTTCTTTTCTTCAACCCTAACCAGCCAGTGCCTCGCTCCGGTTGGTCTTTGGGTCTCACTCCTAGTTAAAGCTCAATCTAGCATCTATGCCCTACCCCAGTCATTTGCCCTAACCCTAACCAATTTGTTTATCTCAAATTACCCACCCTAAATTTGGATTTTAGCCCTATTGTATATACCCCCTGATCTAATCTGGCCCTAAACAATTTGAAATTTTGATCCTTAACTCTACTTCTTTCCTGGAAATTAAATCTTAAACCTTACCCAAGTACTGATCTGAAGCCCAAGTAATCCTAATCCCAGCTGAAACCTAAAGCCTAACCCAAAGTCACATCTCCTTTCTAAATTTACTCCCCAAGTCGGGTTGAGTCCTCCCCAAGCAGGGTTGAGAGTGTAGTATTAAAGCCAAGTCGGCATTGTAGTAGCCCAAAATTCGGAAGAGAAAGAGGTCAGATGTAGGCCAAAAGGAAGGGTAAAGGGCAGAGGTTAAGAGAAGGGAAGAAAAGGATGATGAAAAAGGAAAAGTTAAAAGGGGAAAGAGGAGAAGACTGGAAAGGAAGAAAGAAAGAAAAAAGGAAAAATGAGAGCCAAAAAGTCTGGCAGAATTGGAAAAAAGCAAACAGCTAAAAAAAAGATATTACAAGAAAGCCAAAGAAAGCCAAGGAGGCGGGATCAGAGGGGAGAGTATATGTAGGGGCCTCAAACCCAGTGCTCTTCAGTATGCCCTCGCCTGAGGAAGAAGAAACAACTTCGAAACGTCGCGACAAGGGCATACTCATTTAATTTTTTCTATTTTACGTTAGTTTGTTGTTTTAGTTTGTTATTTTGGGGGATTTTGTTTCATGTTTTGGTTTGTGTTTTATTGGTTTTCCTTGGGAGCTCAAATCAGAGACACGTTAAAACTAAATTAAAAGACCACACAGAAAACAAATTGGGATTGAAAATTCTTTATTAACACCAAACCAAGTAACGGACACGGTGAATCAGAACCTGCAAAAAAACAAATACTTACCTTGAACCTGTAAAAAAGAAAATACTTACCTTTCAAATTTAAAAACAATTATGGAGGTAGAGGGATGTGAGGCTGCGGACCATCGGGGTTGATGGCCCGTGCACGCCCTGTTCCTCCTTCGGGAGGGGCAGTTTCTTTTCTTCAACCCTAACCAGCCAGTGCCTCGCTCCGGTTGGTCTTTGGGTCTCACTCCTAGTTAAAGCTCAATCTAGCATCTATGCCCTACCCCAGTCATTTGCCCTAACCCTAACCAATTTGTTTATCTCAAATTACCCACCCTAAATTTGGATTTTAGCCCTATTGTATATACCCCCTGATCTAATCTGGCCCTAAACAATTTGAAATTTTGATCCTTAACTCTACTTCTTTCCTGGAAATTAAATCTTAAACCTTACCCAAGTACTGATCTGAAGCCCAAGTAATCCTAATCCCAGCTGAAACCTAAAGCCTAACCCAAAGTCACATCTCCTTTCTAAATTTACTCCCCAAGTCGGGTTGAGTCCTCCCCAAGCAGGGTTGAGAGTGTAGTATTAAAGCCAAGTCGGCATTGTAGTAGCCCAAAATTCGGAAGAGAAAGAGGTCAGATGTAGGCCAAAAGGAAGGGTAAAGGGCAGAGGTTAAGAGAAGGGAAGAAAAGGATGATGAAAAAGGAAAAGTTAAAAGGGGAAAGAGGAGAAGACTGGAAAGGAAGAAAGAAAGAAAAAAGGAAAAATGAGAGCCAAAAAGTCTGGCAGAATTGGAAAAAAGCAAACAGCTAAAAAAAAGATATTACAAGAAAGCCAAAGAAAGCCAAGGAGGCGGGATCAGAGGGGAGAGTATATGTAGGGGCCTCAAACCCAGTGCTCTTCAGTATGCCCTCGCCTGAGGAAGAAGAAACAACTTCGAAACGTCGCGACAAGGGCATACTCATTTAATTTTTTCTATTTTACGTTAGTTTGTTGTTTTAGTTTGTTATTTTGGGGGATTTTGTTTCATGTTTTGGTTTGTGTTTTATTGGTTTTCCTTGGGAGCTCAAATCAGAGACACGTTAAAACTAAATTAAAAGACCACACAGAAAACAAATTGGGATTGAAAATTCTTTATTAACACCAAACCAAGTAACGGACACGGTGAATCAGAACCTGCAAAAAAACAAATACTTACCTTGAACCTGTAAAAAAGAAAATACTTACCTTTCAAATTTAAAAACAATTATGGAGGTAGAGGGATGTGAGGCTGCGGACCATCGGGGTTGATGGCCCGTGCACGCCCTGTTCCTCCTTCGGGAGGGGCAGTTTCTTTTCTTCAACCCTAACCAGCCAGTGCCTCGCTCCGGTTGGTCTTTGGGTCTCACTCCTAGTTAAAGCTCAATCTAGCATCTATGCCCTACCCCAGTCATTTGCCCTAACCCTAACCAATTTGTTTATCTCAAATTACCCACCCTAAATTTGGATTTTAGCCCTATTGTATATACCCCCTGATCTAATCTGGCCCTAAACAATTTGAAATTTTGATCCTTAACTCTACTTCTTTCCTGGAAATTAAATCTTAAACCTTACCCAAGTACTGATCTGAAGCCCAAGTAATCCTAATCCCAGCTGAAACCTAAAGCCTAACCCAAAGTCACATCTCCTTTCTAAATTTACTCCCCAAGTCGGGTTGAGTCCTCCCCAAGCAGGGTTGAGAGTGTAGTATTAAAGCCAAGTCGGCATTGTAGTAGCCCAAAATTCGGAAGAGAAAGAGGTCAGATGTAGGCCAAAAGGAAGGGTAAAGGGCAGAGGTTAAGAGAAGGGAAGAAAAGGATGATGAAAAAGGAAAAGTTAAAAGGGGAAAGAGGAGAAGACTGGAAAGGAAGAAAGAAAGAAAAAAGGAAAAATGAGAGCCAAAAAGTCTGGCAGAATTGGAAAAAAGCAAACAGCTAAAAAAAAGATATTACAAGAAAGCCAAAGAAAGCCAAGGAGGCGGGATCAGAGGGGAGAGTATATGTAGGGGCCTCAAACCCAGTGCTCTTCAGTATGCCCTCGCCTGAGGAAGAAGAAACAACTTCGAAACGTCGCGACAAGGGCATACTCATTTAATTTTTTCTATTTTACGTTAGTTTGTTGTTTTAGTTTGTTATTTTGGGGGATTTTGTTTCATGTTTTGGTTTGTGTTTTATTGGTTTTCCTTGGGAGCTCAAATCAGAGACACGTTAAAACTAAATTAAAAGACCACACAGAAAACAAATTGGGATTGAAAATCTTTTATTAACACCAAACCAAGTAACGGACACGGTGAATCAGAACCTGCAAAAAAACAAATACTTACCTTGAACCTGTAAAAAAGAAAATACTTACATTTCAAATTTAAAAACAATTATGGAGGTAGAGGGATGTGAGGCTGCGGACCATCGGGGTTGATGGCCCGTGCACGCCCTGTTCCTCCTTCGGGAGGGGCAGTTTCTTTTCTTCAACCCTAACCAGCCAGTGCCTCGCTCCGGTTGGTCTTTGGGTCTCACTCCTAGTTAAAGCTCAATCTAGCATCTATGCCCTACCCCAGTCATTTGCCCTAACCCTAACCAATTTGTTTATCTCAATTACCCACCCTAAATTTGGATTTTAGCCCTATTGTATATACCCCCTGATCTAATCTGGCCCTAAACAATTTGAAATTTTGATCCTTAACTCTACTTCTTTCTGGAAATTAAATCTTAAACCTTACCCAAGTACTGACTTAAGCCCAAGTAATCCTAATCCCAGCTGAAACCTAAAGCCTAACCCAAAGTCACATCTCCTTTCTAAATTTACTCCCCAAGTCGGGTTGAGTCCTCCCCAAGCAGGGTTGAGAGTGTAGTATTAAAGCCAAGTCGGCATTGTAGTAGCCCAAAATTCGGAAGAGAAAGAGGTCAGATGTAGGCCCCAAAAGGAAGGGTAAAGGGCAGAGGTTAAGAGAAGGGAAGAAAAGGATGATGAAAAAGGAAAAGTTAAAAGGGGAAAGAGGAGAAGACTGGAAAGGAAGAAAGAAAGAAAAAAGGAAAAATGAGAGCCAAAAAGTCTGGCAGAATTGGAAAAAAGCAAACAGCTAAAAAAAAGATATTACAAGAAAGCCAAAGAAAGCCAAGGAGGCGGGATCAGAGGGGAGAGTATATGTAGGGGCCTCAAACCCAGTGCTCTTCAGTATGCCCTCGCCTGAGGAAGAAGAAACAACTTCGAAACGTCGCGACAAGGGCATACTCATTTAATTTTTTCTATTTTACGTTAGTTTGTTGTTTTAGTTTGTTATTTTGGGGGATTTTGTTTCATGTTTTGGTTTGTGTTTTATTGGTTTTCCTTGGGAGCTCAAATCAGAGACACGTTAAAACTAAATTAAAAGACCACACAGAAAACAAATTGGGATTGAAAATTCTTTATTAACACCAAACCAAGTAACGGACACGGTGAATCAGAACCTGCAAAAAAACAAATACTTACCTTGAACCTGTAAAAAAGAAAATACTTACCTTTCAAATTTAAAAACAATTATGGAGGTAGAGGGATGTGAGGCTGCGGACCATCGGGGTTGATGGCCCGTGCACGCCCTGTTCCTCCTTCGGGAGGGGCAGTTTCTTTTCTTCAACCCTAACCAGCCAGTGCCTCGCTCCGGTTGGTCTTTGGGTCTCACTCCTAGTTAAAGCTCAATCTAGCATCTATGCCCTACCCCAGTCATTTGCCCTAACCCTAACCAATTTGTTTATCTCAAATTACCCACCCTAAATTTGGATTTTAGCCCTATTGTATATACCCCCTGATCTAATCTGGCCCTAAACAATTTGAAATTTTGATCCTTAACTCTACTTCTTTCCTGGAAATTAAATCTTAAACCTTACCCAAGTACTGATCTGAAGCCCAAGTAATCCTAATCCCAGCTGAAACCTAAAGCCTAACCCAAAGTCACATCTCCTTTCTAAATTTACTCCCCAAGTCGGGTTGAGTCCTCCCCAAGCAGGGTTGAGAGTGTAGTATTAAAGCCAAGTCGGCATTGTAGTAGCCCAAAATTCGGAAGAGAAAGAGGTCAGATGTAGGCCAAAAGGAAGGGTAAAGGGCAGAGGTTAAGAGAAGGGAAGAAAAGGATGATGAAAAAGGAAAAGTTAAAAGGGGAAAGAGGAGAAGACTGGAAAGGAAGAAAGAAAGAAAAAAGGAAAAATGAGAGCCAAAAAGTCTGGCAGAATTGGAAAAAAGCAAACAGCTAAAAAAAAGATATTACAAGAAAGCCAAAGAAAGCCAAGGAGGCGGGATCAGAGGGGAGAGTATATGTAGGGGCCTCAAACCCAGTGCTCTTCAGTATGCCCTCGCCTGAGGAAGAAGAAACAACTTCGAAACGTCGCGACAAGGGCATACTCATTTAATTTTTTCTATTTTACGTTAGTTTGTTGTTTTAGTTTGTTATTTTGGGGGATTTTGTTTCATGTTTTGGTTTGTGTTTTATTGGTTTTCCTTGGGAGCTCAAATCAGAGACACGTTAAAACTAAATTAAAAGACCACACAGAAAACAAATTGGGATTGAAAATTCTTTATTAACACCAAACCAAGTAACGGACACGGTGAATCAGAACCTGCAAAAAAACAAATACTTACCTTGAACCTGTAAAAAAGAAAAT
Source organism: Rhamphochromis longiceps (assembly GCF_057381845.1). Taxonomy (NCBI): domain Eukaryota; kingdom Metazoa; phylum Chordata; class Actinopteri; order Cichliformes; family Cichlidae; genus Rhamphochromis; species Rhamphochromis longiceps. Next base: position 37,354,926 of record NC_140566.1, read on the forward strand.
ACTTACCTTTCAAATTTAAAAACAATTATGGAGGTAGAGGGATGTGAGGCTGCGGACCATCGGGGTTGATGGCCCGTGCACGCCCTGTTCCTCCTTCGGGAGGGGCAGTTTCTTTTCTTCAACCCTAACCAGCCAGTGCCTCGCTCCGGTTGGTCTTTGGGTCTCACTCCTAGTTAAAGCTCAATCTAGCATCTATGCCCTACCCCAGTCATTTGCCCTAACCCTAACCAATTTGTTTATCTCAAATTACCCACCCTAAATTTGGATTTTAGCCCTATTGTATATACCCCCTGATCTAATCTGGCCCTAAACAATTTGAAATTTTGATCCTTAACTCTACTTCTTTCCTGGAAATTAAATCTTAAACCTTACCCAAGTACTGATCTGAAGCCCAAGTAATCCTAATCCCAGCTGAAACCTAAAGCCTAACCCAAAGTCACATCTCCTTTCTAAATTTACTCCCCAAGTCGGGTTGAGTCCTCCCCAAGCAGGGTTGAGAGTGTAGTATTAAAGCCAAGTCGGCATTGTAGTAGCCCAAAATTCGGAAGAGAAAGAGGTCAGATGTAGGCCAAAAGGAAGGGTAAAGGGCAGAGGTTAAGAGAAGGGAAGAAAAGGATGATGAAAAAGGAAAAGTTAAAAGGGGAAAGAGGAGAAGACTGGAAAGGAAGAAAGAAAGAAAAAAGGAAAAATGAGAGCCAAAAAGTCTGGCAGAATTGGAAAAAAGCAAACAGCTAAAAAAAAGATATTACAAGAAAGCCAAAGAAAGCCAAGGAGGCGGGATCAGAGGGGAGAGTATATGTAGGGGCCTCAAACCCAGTGCTCTTCAGTATGCCCTCGCCTGAGGAAGAAGAAACAACTTCGAAACGTCGCGACAAGGGCATACTCATTTAATTTTTTCTATTTTACGTTAGTTTGTTGTTTTAGTTTGTTATTTTGGGGGATTTTGTTTCATGTTTTGGTTTGTGTTTTATTGGTTTTCCTTGGGAGCTCAAATCAGAGACACGTTAAAACTAAATTAAAAGACCACACAGAAAACAAATTGGGATTGAAAATTCTTTATTAACACCAAACCAAGTAACGGACACGGTGAATCAGAACCTGCAAAAAAACAAATACTTACCTTGAACCTGTAAAAAAGAAAATACTTACCTTTCAAATTTAAAAACAATTATGGAGGTAGAGGGATGTGAGGCTGCGGACCATCGGGGTTGATGGCCCGTGCACGCCCTGTTCCTCCTTCGGGAGGGGCAGTTTCTTTTCTTCAACCCTAACCAGCCAGTGCCTCGCTCCGGTTGGTCTTTGGGTCTCACTCCTAGTTAAAGCTCAATCTAGCATCTATGCCCTACCCCAGTCATTTGCCCTAACCCTAACCAATTTGTTTATCTCAAATTACCCACCCTAAATTTGGATTTTAGCCCTATTGTATATACCCCCTGATCTAATCTGGCCCTAAACAATTTGAAATTTTGATCCTTAACTCTACTTCTTTCCTGGAAATTAAATCTTAAACCTTACCCAAGTACTGATCTGAAGCCCAAGTAATCCTAATCCCAGCTGAAACCTAAAGCCTAACCCAAAGTCACATCTCCTTTCTAAATTTACTCCCCAAGTCGGGTTGAGTCCTCCCCAAGCAGGGTTGAGAGTGTAGTATTAAAGCCAAGTCGGCATTGTAGTAGCCCAAAATTCGGAAGAGAAAGAGGTCAGATGTAGGCCAAAAGGAAGGGTAAAGGGCAGAGGTTAAGAGAAGGGAAGAAAAGGATGATGAAAAAGGAAAAGTTAAAAGGGGAAAGAGGAGAAGACTGGAAAGGAAGAAAGAAAGAAAAAAGGAAAAATGAGAGCCAAAAAGTCTGGCAGAATTGGAAAAAAGCAAACAGCTAAAAAAAAGATATTACAAGAAAGCCAAAGAAAGCCAAGGAGGCGGGATCAGAGGGGAGAGTATATGTAGGGGCCTCAAACCCAGTGCTCTTCAGTATGCCCTCGCCTGAGGAAGAAGAAACAACTTCGAAACGTCGCGACAAGGGCATACTCATTTAATTTTTTCTATTTTACGTTAGTTTGTTGTTTTAGTTTGTTATTTTGGGGGATTTTGTTTCATGTTTTGGTTTGTGTTTTATTGGTTTTCCTTGGGAGCTCAAATCAGAGACACGTTAAAACTAAATTAAAAGACCACACAGAAAACAAATTGGGATTGAAAATTCTTTATTAACACCAAACCAAGTAACGGACACGGTGAATCAGAACCTGCAAAAAAACAAATACTTACCTTGAACCTGTAAAAAAGAAAATACTTACCTTTCAAATTTAAAAACAATTATGGAGGTAGAGGGATGTGAGGCTGCGGACCATCGGGGTTGATGGCCCGTGCACGCCCTGTTCCTCCTTCGGGAGGGGCAGTTTCTTTTCTTCAACCCTAACCAGCCAGTGCCTCGCTCCGGTTGGTCTTTGGGTCTCACTCCTAGTTAAAGCTCAATCTAGCATCTATGCCCTACCCCAGTCATTTGCCCTAACCCTAACCAATTTGTTTATCTCAAATTACCCACCCTAAATTTGGATTTTAGCCCTATTGTATATACCCCCTGATCTAATCTGGCCCTAAACAATTTGAAATTTTGATCCTTAACTCTACTTCTTTCCTGGAAATTAAATCTTAAACCTTACCCAAGTACTGATCTGAAGCCCAAGTAATCCTAATCCCAGCTGAAACCTAAAGCCTAACCCAAAGTCACATCTCCTTTCTAAATTTACTCCCCAAGTCGGGTTGAGTCCTCCCCAAGCAGGGTTGAGAGTGTAGTATTAAAGCCAAGTCGGCATTGTAGTAGCCCAAAATTCGGAAGAGAAAGAGGTCAGATGTAGGCCAAAAGGAAGGGTAAAGGGCAGAGGTTAAGAGAAGGGAAGAAAAGGATGATGAAAAAGGAAAAGTTAAAAGGGGAAAGAGGAGAAGACTGGAAAGGAAGAAAGAAAGAAAAAAGGAAAAATGAGAGCCAAAAAGTCTGGCAGAATTGGAAAAAAGCAAACAGCTAAAAAAAAGATATTACAAGAAAGCCAAAGAAAGCCAAGGAGGCGGGATCAGAGGGGAGAGTATATGTAGGGGCCTCAAACCCAGTGCTCTTCAGTATGCCCTCGCCTGAGGAAGAAGAAACAACTTCGAAACGTCGCGACAAGGGCATACTCATTTAATTTTTTCTATTTTACGTTAGTTTGTTGTTTTAGTTTGTTATTTTGGGGGATTTTGTTTCATGTTTTGGTTTGTGTTTTATTGGTTTTCCTTGGGAGCTCAAATCAGAGACACGTTAAAACTAAATTAAAAGACCACACAGAAAACAAATTGGGATTGAAAATTCTTTATTAACACCAAACCAAGTAACGGACACGGTGAATCAGAACCTGCAAAAAAACAAATACTTACCTTGAACCTGTAAAAAAGAAAATACTTACCTTTCAAATTTAAAAACAATTATGGAGGTAGAGGGATGTGAGGCTGCGGACCATCGGGGTTGATGGCCCGTGCACGCCCTGTTCCTCCTTCGGGAGGGGCAGTTTCTTTTCTTCAACCCTAACCAGCCAGTGCCTCGCTCCGGTTGGTCTTTGGGTCTCACTCCTAGTTAAAGCTCAATCTAGCATCTATGCCCTACCCCAGTCATTTGCCCTAACCCTAACCAATTTGTTTATCTCAAATTACCCACCCTAAATTTGGATTTTAGCCCTATTGTATATACCCCCTGATCTAATCTGGCCCTAAACAATTTGAAATTTTGATCCTTAACTCTACTTCTTTCCTGGAAATTAAATCTTAAACCTTACCCAAGTACTGATCTGAAGCCCAAGTAATCCTAATCCCAGCTGAAACCTAAAGCCTAACCCAAAGTCACATCTCCTTTCTAAATTTACTCCCCAAGTCGGGTTGAGTCCTCCCCAAGCAGGGTTGAGAGTGTAGTATTAAAGCCAAGTCGGCATTGTAGTAGCCCAAAATTCGGAAGAGAAAGAGGTCAGATGTAGGCCAAAAGGAAGGGTAAAGGGCAGAGGTTAAGAGAAGGGAAGAAAAGGATGATGAAAAAGGAAAAGTTAAAAGGGGAAAGAGGAGAAGACTGGAAAGGAAGAAAGAAAGAAAAAAGGAAAAATGAGAGCCAAAAAGTCTGGCAGAATTGGAAAAAAGCAAACAGCTAAAAAAAAGATATTACAAGAAAGCCAAAGAAAGCCAAGGAGGCGGGATCAGAGGGGAGAGTATATGTAGGGGCCTCAAACCCAGTGCTCTTCAGTATGCCCTCGCCTGAGGAAGAAGAAACAACTTCGAAACGTCGCGACAAGGGCATACTCATTTAATTTTTTCTATTTTACGTTAGTTTGTTGTTTTAGTTTGTTATTTTGGGGGATTTTGTTTCATGTTTTGGTTTGTGTTTTATTGGTTTTCCTTGGGAGCTCAAATCAGAGACACGTTAAAACTAAATTAAAAGACCACACAGAAAACAAATTGGGATTGAAAATTCTTTATTAACACCAAACCAAGTAACGGACACGGTGAATCAGAACCTGCAAAAAAACAAATACTTACCTTGAACCTGTAAAAAAGAAAATACTTACCTTTCAAATTTAAAAACAATTATGGAGGTAGAGGGATGTGAGGCTGCGGACCATCGGGGTTGATGGCCCGTGCACGCCCTGTTCCTCCTTCGGGAGGGGCAGTTTCTTTTCTTCAACCCTAACCAGCCAGTGCCTCGCTCCGGTTGGTCTTTGGGTCTCACTCCTAGTTAAAGCTCAATCTAGCATCTATGCCCTACCCCAGTCATTTGCCCTAACCCTAACCAATTTGTTTATCTCAAATTACCCACCCTAAATTTGGATTTTAGCCCTATTGTATATACCCCCTGATCTAATCTGGCCCTAAACAATTTGAAATTTTGATCCTTAACTCTACTTCTTTCCTGGAAATTAAATCTTAAACCTTACCCAAGTACTGATCTGAAGCCCAAGTAATCCTAATCCCAGCTGAAACCTAAAGCCTAACCCAAAGTCACATCTCCTTTCTAAATTTACTCCCCAAGTCGGGTTGAGTCCTCCCCAAGCAGGGTTGAGAGTGTAGTATTAAAGCCAAGTCGGCATTGTAGTAGCCCAAAATTCGGAAGAGAAAGAGGTCAGATGTAGGCCAAAAGGAAGGGTAAAGGGCAGAGGTTAAGAGAAGGGAAGAAAAGGATGATGAAAAAGGAAAAGTTAAAAGGGGAAAGAGGAGAAGACTGGAAAGGAAGAAAGAAAGAAAAAAGGAAAAATGAGAGCCAAAAAGTCTGGCAGAATTGGAAAAAAGCAAACAGCTAAAAAAAAGATATTACAAGAAAGCCAAAGAAAGCCAAGGAGGCGGGATCAGAGGGGAGAGTATATGTAGGGGCCTCAAACCCAGTGCTCTTCAGTATGCCCTCGCCTGAGGAAGAAGAAACAACTTCGAAACGTCGCGACAAGGGCATACTCATTTAATTTTTTCTATTTTACGTTAGTTTGTTGTTTTAGTTTGTTATTTTGGGGGATTTTGTTTCATGTTTTGGTTTGTGTTTTATTGGTTTTCCTTGGGAGCTCAAATCAGAGACACGTTAAAACTAAATTAAAAGACCACACAGAAAACAAATTGGGATTGAAAATTCTTTATTAACACCAAACCAAGTAACGGACACGGTGAATCAGAACCTGCAAAAAAACAAATACTTACCTTGAACCTGTAAAAAAGAAAATACTTACCTTTCAAATTTAAAAACAATTATGGAGGTAGAGGGATGTGAGGCTGCGGACCATCGGGGTTGATGGCCCGTGCACGCCCTGTTCCTCCTTCGGGAGGGGCAGTTTCTTTTCTTCAACCCTAACCAGCCAGTGCCTCGCTCCGGTTGGTCTTTGGGTCTCACTCCTAGTTAAAGCTCAATCTAGCATCTATGCCCTACCCCAGTCATTTGCCCTAACCCTAACCAATTTGTTTATCTCAAATTACCCACCCTAAATTTGGATTTTAGCCCTATTGTATATACCCCCTGATCTAATCTGGCCCTAAACAATTTGAAATTTTGATCCTTAACTCTACTTCTTTCCTGGAAATTAAATCTTAAACCTTACCCAAGTACTGATCTGAAGCCCAAGTAATCCTAATCCCAGCTGAAACCTAAAGCCTAACCCAAAGTCACATCTCCTTTCTAAATTTACTCCCCAAGTCGGGTTGAGTCCTCCCCAAGCAGGGTTGAGAGTGTAGTATTAAAGCCAAGTCGGCATTGTAGTAGCCCAAAATTCGGAAGAGAAAGAGGTCAGATGTAGGCCAAAAGGAAGGGTAAAGGGCAGAGGTTAAGAGAAGGGAAGAAAAGGATGATGAAAAAGGAAAAGTTAAAAGGGGAAAGAGGAGAAGACTGGAAAGGAAGAAAGAAAGAAAAAAGGAAAAATGAGAGCCAAAAAGTCTGGCAGAATTGGAAAAAAGCAAACAGCTAAAAAAAAGATATTACAAGAAAGCCAAAGAAAGCCAAGGAGGCGGGATCAGAGGGGAGAGTATATGTAGGGGCCTCAAACCCAGTGCTCTTCAGTATGCCCTCGCCTGAGGAAGAAGAAACAACTTCGAAACGTCGCGACAAGGGCATACTCATTTAATTTTTTCTATTTTACGTTAGTTTGTTGTTTTAGTTTGTTATTTTGGGGGATTTTGTTTCATGTTTTGGTTTGTGTTTTATTGGTTTTCCTTGGGAGCTCAAATCAGAGACACGTTAAAACTAAATTAAAAGACCACACAGAAAACAAATTGGGATTGAAAATTCTTTATTAACACCAAACCAAGTAACGGACACGGTGAATCAGAACCTGCAAAAAAACAAATACTTACCTTGAACCTGTAAAAAAGAAAATACTTACCTTTCAAATTTAAAAACAATTATGGAGGTAGAGGGATGTGAGGCTGCGGACCATCGGGGTTGATGGCCCGTGCACGCCCTGTTCCTCCTTCGGGAGGGGCAGTTTCTTTTCTTCAACCCTAACCAGCCAGTGCCTCGCTCCGGTTGGTCTTTGGGTCTCACTCCTAGTTAAAGCTCAATCTAGCATCTATGCCCTACCCCAGTCATTTGCCCTAACCCTAACCAATTTGTTTATCTCAAATTACCCACCCTAAATTTGGATTTTAGCCCTATTGTATATACCCCCTGATCTAATCTGGCCCTAAACAATTTGAAATTTTGATCCTTAACTCTACTTCTTTCCTGGAAATTAAATCTTAAACCTTACCCAAGTACTGATCTGAAGCCCAAGTAATCCTAATCCCAGCTGAAACCTAAAGCCTAACCCAAAGTCACATCTCCTTTCTAAATTTACTCCCCAAGTCGGGTTGAGTCCTCCCCAAGCAGGGTTGAGAGTGTAGTATTAAAGCCAAGTCGGCATTGTAGTAGCCCAAAATTCGGAAGAGAAAGAGGTCAGATGTAGGCCAAAAGGAAGGGTAAAGGGCAGAGGTTAAGAGAAGGGAAGAAAAGGATGATGAAAAAGGAAAAGTTAAAAGGGGAAAGAGGAGAAGACTGGAAAGGAAGAAAGAAAGAAAAAAGGAAAAATGAGAGCCAAAAAGTCTGGCAGAATTGGAAAAAAGCAAACAGCTAAAAAAAAGATATTCAAGAAAGCCAAAGAAAGCCAAGGAGGCGGGATCAGAGGGGAGAGTATATGTAGGGGCCTCAAACCCAGTGCTCTTCAGTATGCCCTCGCCTGAGGAAGAAGAAACAACTTCGAAACGTCGCGACAAGGGCATACTCATTTAATTTTTTCTATTTTACGTTAGTTTGTTGTTTTAGTTTGTTATTTTGGGGGATTTTGTTTCATGTTTTGGTTTGTGTTTTATTGGTTTTCCTTGGGAGCTCAAATCAGAGACACGTTAAAACTAAATTAAAAGACCACACAGAAAACAAATTGGGATTGAAAATTCTTTATTAACACCAAACCAAGTAACGGACACGGTGAATCAGAACCTGCAAAAAAACAAATACTTACCTTGAACCTGTAAAAAAGAAAATACTTACCTTTCAAATTTAAAAACAATTATGGAGGTAGAGGGATGTGAGGCTGCGGACCATCGGGGTTGATGGCCCGTGCACGCCCTGTTCCTCCTTCGGGAGGGGCAGTTTCTTTTCTTCAACCCTAACCAGCCAGTGCCTCGCTCCGGTTGGTCTTTGGGTCTCACTCCTAGTTAAAGCTCAATCTAGCATCTATGCCCTACCCCAGTCATTTGCCCTAACCCTAACCAATTTGTTTATCTCAAATTACCCACCCTAAATTTGGATTTTAGCCCTATTGTATATACCCCCTGATCTAATCTGGCCCTAAACAATTTGAAATTTTGATCCTTAACTCTACTTCTTTCCTGGAAATTAAATCTTAAACCTTACCCAAGTACTGATCTGAAGCCCAAGTAATCCTAATCCCAGCTGAAACCTAAAGCCTAACCCAAAGTCACATCTCCTTTCTAAATTTACTCCCCAAGTCGGGTTGAGTCCTCCCCAAGCAGGGTTGAGAGTGTAGTATTAAAGCCAAGTCGGCATTGTAGTAGCCCAAAATTCGGAAGAGAAAGAGGTCAGATGTAGGCCAAAAGGAAGGGTAAAGGGCAGAGGTTAAGAGAAGGGAAGAAAAGGATGATGAAAAAGGAAAAGTTAAAAGGGGAAAGAGGAGAAGACTGGAAAGGAAGAAAGAAAGAAAAAAGGAAAAATGAGAGCCAAAAAGTCTGGCAGAATTGGAAAAAAGCAAACAGCTAAAAAAAAGATATTACAAGAAAGCCAAAGAAAGCCAAGGAGGCGGGATCAGAGGGGAGAGTATATGTAGGGGCCTCAAACCCAGTGCTCTTCAGTATGCCCTCGCCTGAGGAAGAAGAAACAACTTCGAAACGTCGCGACAAGGGCATACTCATTTAATTTTTTCTATTTTACGTTAGTTTGTTGTTTTAGTTTGTTATTTTGGGGGATTTTGTTTCATGTTTTGGTTTGTGTTTTATTGGTTTTCCTTGGGAGCTCAAATCAGAGACACGTTAAAACTAAATTAAAAGACCACACAGAAAACAAATTGGGATTGAAAATTCTTTATTAACACCAAACCAAGTAACGGACACGGTGAATCAGAACCTGCAAAAAAACAAATACTTACCTTGAACCTGTAAAAAAGAAAATACTTACCTTTCAAATTTAAAAACAATTATGGAGGTAGAGGGATGTGAGGCTGCGGACCATCGGGGTTGATGGCCCGTGCACGCCCTGTTCCTCCTTCGGGAGGGGCAGTTTCTTTTCTTCAACCCTAACCAGCCAGTGCCTCGCTCCGGTTGGTCTTTGGGTCTCACTCCTAGTTAAAGCTCAATCTAGCATCTATGCCCTACCCCAGTCATTTGCCCTAACCCTAACCAATTTGTTTATCTCAAATTACCCACCCTAAATTTGGATTTTAGCCCTATTGTATATACCCCCTGATCTAATCTGGCCCTAAACAATTTGAAATTTTGATCCTTAACTCTACTTCTTTCCTGGAAATTAAATCTTAAACCTTACCCAAGTACTGATCTGAAGCCCAAGTAATCCTAATCCCAGCTGAAACCTAAAGCCTAACCCAAAGTCACATCTCCTTTCTAAATTTACTCCCCAAGTCGGGTTGAGTCCTCCCCAAGCAGGGTTGAGAGTGTAGTATTAAAGCCAAGTCGGCATTGTAGTAGCCCAAAATTCGGAAGAGAAAGAGGTCAGATGTAGGCCAAAAGGAAGGGTAAAGGGCAGAGGTTAAGAGAAGGGAAGAAAAGGATGATGAAAAAGGAAAAGTTAAAAGGGGAAAGAGGAGAAGACTGGAAAGGAAGAAAGAAAGAAAAAAGGAAAAATGAGAGCCAAAAAGTCTGGCAGAATTGGAAAAAAGCAAACAGCTAAAAAAAAGATATTACAAGAAAGCCAAAGAAAGCCAAGGAGGCGGGATCAGAGGGGAGAGTATATGTAGGGGCCTCAAACCCAGTGCTCTTCAGTATGCCCTCGCCTGAGGAAGAAGAAACAACTTCGAAACGTCGCGACAAGGGCATACTCATTTAATTTTTTCTATTTTACGTTAGTTTGTTGTTTTAGTTTGTTATTTTGGGGGATTTTGTTTCATGTTTTGGTTTGTGTTTTATTGGTTTTCCTTGGGAGCTCAAATCAGAGACACGTTAAAACTAAATTAAAAGACCACACAGAAAACAAATTGGGATTGAAAATTCTTTATTAACACCAAACCAAGTAACGGACACGGTGAATCAGAACCTGCAAAAAAACAAATACTTACCTTGAACCTGTAAAAAAGAAAATACTTACCTTTCAAATTTAAAAACAATTATGGAGGTAGAGGGATGTGAGGCTGCGGACCATCGGGGTTGATGGCCCGTGCACGCCCTGTTCCTCCTTCGGGAGGGGCAGTTTCTTTTCTTCAACCCTAACCAGCCAGTGCCTCGCTCCGGTTGGTCTTTGGGTCTCACTCCTAGTTAAAGCTCAATCTAGCATCTATGCCCTACCCCAGTCATTTGCCCTAACCCTAACCAATTTGTTTATCTCAAATTACCCACCCTAAATTTGGATTTTAGCCCTATTGTATATACCCCCTGATCTAATCTGGCCCTAAACAATTTGAAATTTTGATCCTTAACTCTACTTCTTTCCTGGAAATTAAATCTTAAACCTTACCCAAGTACTGATCTGAAGCCCAAGTAATCCTAATCCCAGCTGAAACCTAAAGCCTAACCCAAAGTCACATCTCCTTTCTAAATTTACTCCCCAAGTCGGGTTGAGTCCTCCCCAAGCAGGGTTGAGAGTGTAGTATTAAAGCCAAGTCGGCATTGTAGTAGCCCAAAATTCGGAAGAGAAAGAGGTCAGATGTAGGCCAAAAGGAAGGGTAAAGGGCAGAGGTTAAGAGAAGGGAAGAAAAGGATGATGAAAAAGGAAAAGTTAAAAGGGGAAAGAGGAGAAGACTGGAAAGGAAGAAAGAAAGAAAAAAGGAAAAATGAGAGCCAAAAAGTCTGGCAGAATTGGAAAAAAGCAAACAGCTAAAAAAAAGATATTACAAGAAAGCCAAAGAAAGCCAAGGAGGCGGGATCAGAGGGGAGAGTATATGTAGGGGCCTCAAACCCAGTGCTCTTCAGTATGCCCTCGCCTGAGGAAGAAGAAACAACTTCGAAACGTCGCGACAAGGGCATACTCATTTAATTTTTTCTATTTTACGTTAGTTTGTTGTTTTAGTTTGTTATTTTGGGGGATTTTGTTTCATGTTTTGGTTTGTGTTTTATTGGTTTTCCTTGGGAGCTCAAATCAGAGACACGTTAAAACTAAATTAAAAGACCACACAGAAAACAAATTGGGATTGAAAATTCTTTATTAACACCAAACCAAGTAACGGACACGGTGAATCAGAACCTGCAAAAAAACAAATACTTACCTTGAACCTGTAAAAAAGAAAATACTTACCTTTCAAATTTAAAAACAATTATGGAGGTAGAGGGATGTGAGGCTGCGGACCATCGGGGTTGATGGCCCGTGCACGCCCTGTTCCTCCTTCGGGAGGGGCAGTTTCTTTTCTTCAACCCTAACCAGCCAGTGCCTCGCTCCGGTTGGTCTTTGGGTCTCACTCCTAGTTAAAGCTCAATCTAGCATCTATGCCCTACCCCAGTCATTTGCCCTAACCCTAACCAATTTGTTTATCTCAAATTACCCACCCTAAATTTGGATTTTAGCCCTATTGTATATACCCCCTGATCTAATCTGGCCCTAAACAATTTGAAATTTTGATCCTTAACTCTACTTCTTTCCTGGAAATTAAATCTTAAACCTTACCCAAGTACTGATCTGAAGCCCAAGTAATCCTAATCCCAGCTGAAACCTAAAGCCTAACCCAAAGTCACATCTCCTTTCTAAATTTACTCCCCAAGTCGGGTTGAGTCCTCCCCAAGCAGGGTTGAGAGTGTAGTATTAAAGCCAAGTCGGCATTGTAGTAGCCCAAAATTCGGAAGAGAAAGAGGTCAGATGTAGGCCAAAAGGAAGGGTAAAGGGCAGAGGTTAAGAGAAGGGAAGAAAAGGATGATGAAAAAGGAAAAGTTAAAAGGGGAAAGAGGAGAAGACTGGAAAGGAAGAAAGAAAGAAAAAAGGAAAAATGAGAGCCAAAAAGTCTGGCAGAATTGGAAAAAAGCAAACAGCTAAAAAAAAGATATTACAAGAAAGCCAAAGAAAGCCAAGGAGGCGGGATCAGAGGGGAGAGTATATGTAGGGGCCTCAAACCCAGTGCTCTTCAGTATGCCCTCGCCTGAGGAAGAAGAAACAACTTCGAAACGTCGCGACAAGGGCATACTCATTTAATTTTTTCTATTTTACGTTAGTTTGTTGTTTTAGTTTGTTATTTTGGGGGATTTTGTTTCATGTTTTGGTTTGTGTTTTATTGGTTTTCCTTGGGAGCTCAAATCAGAGACACGTTAAAACTAAATTAAAAGACCACACAGAAAACAAATTGGGATTGAAAATTCTTTATTAACACCAAACCAAGTAACGGACACGGTGAATCAGAACCTGCAAAAAAACAAATACTTACCTTGAACCTGTAAAAAAGAAAATACTTACCTTTCAAATTTAAAAACAATTATGGAGGTAGAGGGATGTGAGGCTGCGGACCATCGGGGTTGATGGCCCGTGCACGCCCTGTTCCTCCTTCGGGAGGGGCAGTTTCTTTTCTTCAACCCTAACCAGCCAGTGCCTCGCTCCGGTTGGTCTTTGGGTCTCACTCCTAGTTAAAGCTCAATCTAGCATCTATGCCCTACCCCAGTCATTTGCCCTAACCCTAACCAATTTGTTTATCTCAAATTACCCACCCTAAATTTGGATTTTAGCCCTATTGTATATACCCCCTGATCTAATCTGGCCCTAAACAATTTGAAATTTTGATCCTTAACTCTACTTCTTTCCTGGAAATTAAATCTTAAACCTTACCCAAGTACTGATCTGAAGCCCAAGTAATCCTAATCCCAGCTGAAACCTAAAGCCTAACCCAAAGTCACATCTCCTTTCTAAATTTACTCCCCAAGTCGGGTTGAGTCCTCCCCAAGCAGGGTTGAGAGTGTAGTATTAAAGCCAAGTCGGCATTGTAGTAGCCCAAAATTCGGAAGAGAAAGAGGTCAGATGTAGGCCAAAAGGAAGGGTAAAGGGCAGAGGTTAAGAGAAGGGAAGAAAAGGATGATGAAAAAGGAAAAGTTAAAAGGGGAAAGAGGAGAAGACTGGAAAGGAAGAAAGAAAGAAAAAAGGAAAAATGAGAGCCAAAAAGTCTGGCAGAATTGGAAAAAAGCAAACAGCTAAAAAAAAGATATTACAAGAAAGCCAAAGAAAGCCAAGGAGGCGGGATCAGAGGGGAGAGTATATGTAGGGGCCTCAAACCCAGTGCTCTTCAGTATGCCCTCGCCTGAGGAAGAAGAAACAACTTCGAAACGTCGCGACAAGGGCATACTCATTTAATTTTTTCTATTTTACGTTAGTTTGTTGTTTTAGTTTGTTATTTTGGGGGATTTTGTTTCATGTTTTGGTTTGTGTTTTATTGGTTTTCCTTGGGAGCTCAAATCAGAGACACGTTAAAACTAAATTAAAAGACCACACAGAAAACAAATTGGGATTGAAAATTCTTTATTAACACCAAACCAAGTAACGGACACGGTGAATCAGAACCTGCAAAAAAACAAATACTTACCTTGAACCTGTAAAAAAGAAAATACTTACCTTTCAAATTTAAAAACAATTATGGAGGTAGAGGGATGTGAGGCTGCGGACCATCGGGGTTGATGGCCCGTGCACGCCCTGTTCCTCCTTCGGGAGGGGCAGTTTCTTTTCTTCAACCCTAACCAGCCAGTGCCTCGCTCCGGTTGGTCTTTGGGTCTCACTCCTAGTTAAAGCTCAATCTAGCATCTATGCCCTACCCCAGTCATTTGCCCTAACCCTAACCAATTTGTTTATCTCAAATTACCCACCCTAAATTTGGATTTTAGCCCTATTGTATATACCCCCTGATCTAATCTGGCCCTAAACAATTTGAAATTTTGATCCTTAACTCTACTTCTTTCCTGGAAATTAAATCTTAAACCTTACCCAAGTACTGATCTGAAGCCCAAGTAATCCTAATCCCAGCTGAAACCTAAAGCCTAACCCAAAGTCACATCTCCTTTCTAAATTTACTCCCCAAGTCGGGTTGAGTCCTCCCCAAGCAGGGTTGAGAGTGTAGTATTAAAGCCAAGTCGGCATTGTAGTAGCCCAAAATTCGGAAGAGAAAGAGGTCAGATGTAGGCCAAAAGGAAGGGTAAAGGGCAGAGGTTAAGAGAAGGGAAGAAAAGGATGATGAAAAAGGAAAAGTTAAAAGGGGAAAGAGGAGAAGACTGGAAAGGAAGAAAGAAAGAAAAAAGGAAAAATGAGAGCCAAAAAGTCTGGCAGAATTGGAAAAAAGCAAACAGCTAAAAAAAAGATATTACAAGAAAGCCAAAGAAAGCCAAGGAGGCGGGATCAGAGGGGAGAGTATATGTAGGGGCCTCAAACCCAGTGCTCTTCAGTATGCCCTCGCCTGAGGAAGAAGAAACAACTTCGAAACGTCGCGACAAGGGCATACTCATTTAATTTTTTCTATTTTACGTTAGTTTGTTGTTTTAGTTTGTTATTTTGGGGGATTTTGTTTCATGTTTTGGTTTGTGTTTTATTGGTTTTCCTTGGGAGCTCAAATCAGAGACACGTTAAAACTAAATTAAAAGACCACACAGAAAACAAATTGGGATTGAAAATTCTTTATTAACACCAAACCAAGTAACGGACACGGTGAATCAGAACCTGCAAAAAAACAAATACTTACCTTGAACCTGTAAAAAAGAAAATACTTACCTTTCAAATTTAAAAACAATTATGGAGGTAGAGGGATGTGAGGCTGCGGACCATCGGGGTTGATGGCCCGTGCACGCCCTGTTCCTCCTTCGGGAGGGGCAGTTTCTTTTCTTCAACCCTAACCAGCCAGTGCCTCGCTCCGGTTGGTCTTTGGGTCTCACTCCTAGTTAAAGCTCAATCTAGCATCTATGCCCTACCCCAGTCATTTGCCCTAACCCTAACCAATTTGTTTATCTCAAATTACCCACCCTAAATTTGGATTTTAGCCCTATTGTATATACCCCCTGATCTAATCTGGCCCTAAACAATTTGAAATTTTGATCCTTAACTCTACTTCTTTCCTGGAAATTAAATCTTAAACCTTACCCAAGTACTGATCTGAAGCCCAAGTAATCCTAATCCCAGCTGAAACCTAAAGCCTAACCCAAAGTCACATCTCCTTTCTAAATTTACTCCCCAAGTCGGGTTGAGTCCTCCCCAAGCAGGGTTGAGAGTGTAGTATTAAAGCCAAGTCGGCATTGTAGTAGCCCAAAATTCGGAAGAGAAAGAGGTCAGATGTAGGCCAAAAGGAAGGGTAAAGGGCAGAGGTTAAGAGAAGGGAAGAAAAGGATGATGAAAAAGGAAAAGTTAAAAGGGGAAAGAGGAGAAGACTGGAAAGGAAGAAAGAAAGAAAAAAGGAAAAATGAGAGCCAAAAAGTCTGGCAGAATTGGAAAAAAGCAAACAGCTAAAAAAAAGATATTACAAGAAAGCCAAAGAAAGCCAAGGAGGCGGGATCAGAGGGGAGAGTATATGTAGGGGCCTCAAACCCAGTGCTCTTCAGTATGCCCTCGCCTGAGGAAGAAGAAACAACTTCGAAACGTCGCGACAAGGGCATACTCATTTAATTTTTTCTATTTTACGTTAGTTTGTTGTTTTAGTTTGTTATTTTGGGGGATTTTGTTTCATGTTTTGGTTTGTGTTTTATTGGTTTTCCTTGGGAGCTCAAATCAGAGACACGTTAAAACTAAATTAAAAGACCACACAGAAAACAAATTGGGATTGAAAATTCTTTATTAACACCAAACCAAGTAACGGACACGGTGAATCAGAACCTGCAAAAAAACAAATACTTACCTTGAACCTGTAAAAAAGAAAATACTTACCTTTCAAATTTAAAAACAATTATGGAGGTAGAGGGATGTGAGGCTGCGGACCATCGGGGTTGATGGCCCGTGCACGCCCTGTTCCTCCTTCGGGAGGGGCAGTTTCTTTTCTTCAACCCTAACCAGCCAGTGCCTCGCTCCGGTTGGTCTTTGGGTCTCACTCCTAGTTAAAGCTCAATCTAGCATCTATGCCCTACCCCAGTCATTTGCCCTAACCCTAACCAATTTGTTTATCTCAAATTACCCACCCTAAATTTGGATTTTAGCCCTATTGTATATACCCCCTGATCTAATCTGGCCCTAAACAATTTGAAATTTTGATCCTTAACTCTACTTCTTTCCTGGAAATTAAATCTTAAACCTTACCCAAGTACTGATCTGAAGCCCAAGTAATCCTAATCCCAGCTGAAACCTAAAGCCTAACCCAAAGTCACATCTCCTTTCTAAATTTACTCCCCAAGTCGGGTTGAGTCCTCCCCAAGCAGGGTTGAGAGTGTAGTATTAAAGCCAAGTCGGCATTGTAGTAGCCCAAAATTCGGAAGAGAAAGAGGTCAGATGTAGGCCAAAAGGAAGGGTAAAGGGCAGAGGTTAAGAGAAGGGAAGAAAAGGATGATGAAAAAGGAAAAGTTAAAAGGGGAAAGAGGAGAAGACTGGAAAGGAAGAAAGAAAGAAAAAAGGAAAAATGAGAGCCAAAAAGTCTGGCAGAATTGGAAAAAAGCAAACAGCTAAAAAAAAGATATTACAAGAAAGCCAAAGAAAGCCAAGGAGGCGGGATCAGAGGGGAGAGTATATGTAGGGGCCTCAAACCCAGTGCTCTTCAGTATGCCCTCGCCTGAGGAAGAAGAAACAACTTCGAAACGTCGCGACAAGGGCATACTCATTTAATTTTTTCTATTTTACGTTAGTTTGTTGTTTTAGTTTGTTATTTTGGGGGATTTTGTTTCATGTTTTGGTTTGTGTTTTATTGGTTTTCCTTGGGAGCTCAAATCAGAGACACGTTAAAACTAAATTAAAAGACCACACAGAAAACAAATTGGGATTGAAAATTCTTTATTAACACCAAACCAAGTAACGGACACGGTGAATCAGAACCTGCAAAAAAACAAATACTTACCTTGAACCTGTAAAAAAGAAAATACTTACCTTTCAAATTTAAAAACAATTATGGAGGTAGAGGGATGTGAGGCTGCGGACCATCGGGGTTGATGGCCCGTGCACGCCCTGTTCCTCCTTCGGGAGGGGCAGTTTCTTTTCTTCAACCCTAACCAGCCAGTGCCTCGCTCCGGTTGGTCTTTGGGTCTCACTCCTAGTTAAAGCTCAATCTAGCATCTATGCCCTACCCCAGTCATTTGCCCTAACCCTAACCAATTTGTTTATCTCAAATTACCCACCCTAAATTTGGATTTTAGCCCTATTGTATATACCCCCTGATCTAATCTGGCCCTAAACAATTTGAAATTTTGATCCTTAACTCTACTTCTTTCCTGGAAATTAAATCTTAAACCTTACCCAAGTACTGATCTGAAGCCCAAGTAATCCTAATCCCAGCTGAAACCTAAAGCCTAACCCAAAGTCACATCTCCTTTCTAAATTTACTCCCCAAGTCGGGTTGAGTCCTCCCCAAGCAGGGTTGAGAGTGTAGTATTAAAGCCAAGTCGGCATTGTAGTAGCCCAAAATTCGGAAGAGAAAGAGGTCAGATGTAGGCCAAAAGGAAGGGTAAAGGGCAGAGGTTAAGAGAAGGGAAGAAAAGGATGATGAAAAAGGAAAAGTTAAAAGGGGAAAGAGGAGAAGACTGGAAAGGAAGAAAGAAAGAAAAAAGGAAAAATGAGAGCCAAAAAGTCTGGCAGAATTGGAAAAAAGCAAACAGCTAAAAAAAAGATATTACAAGAAAGCCAAAGAAAGCCAAGGAGGCGGGATCAGAGGGGAGAGTATATGTAGGGGCCTCAAACCCAGTGCTCTTCAGTATGCCCTCGCCTGAGGAAGAAGAAACAACTTCGAAACGTCGCGACAAGGGCATACTCATTTAATTTTTTCTATTTTACGTTAGTTTGTTGTTTTAGTTTGTTATTTTGGGGGATTTTGTTTCATGTTTTGGTTTGTGTTTTATTGGTTTTCCTTGGGAGCTCAAATCAGAGACACGTTAAAACTAAATTAAAAGACCACACAGAAAACAAATTGGGATTGAAAATTCTTTATTAACACCAAACCAAGTAACGGACACGGTGAATCAGAACCTGCAAAAAAACAAATACTTACCTTGAACCTGTAAAAAAGAAAATACTTACCTTTCAAATTTAAAAACAATTATGGAGGTAGAGGGATGTGAGGCTGCGGACCATCGGGGTTGATGGCCCGTGCACGCCCTGTTCCTCCTTCGGGAGGGGCAGTTTCTTTTCTTCAACCCTAACCAGCCAGTGCCTCGCTCCGGTTGGTCTTTGGGTCTCACTCCTAGTTAAAGCTCAATCTAGCATCTATGCCCTACCCCAGTCATTTGCCCTAACCCTAACCAATTTGTTTATCTCAAATTACCCACCCTAAATTTGGATTTTAGCCCTATTGTATATACCCCCTGATCTAATCTGGCCCTAAACAATTTGAAATTTTGATCCTTAACTCTACTTCTTTCCTGGAAATTAAATCTTAAACCTTACCCAAGTACTGATCTGAAGCCCAAGTAATCCTAATCCCAGCTGAAACCTAAAGCCTAACCCAAAGTCACATCTCCTTTCTAAATTTACTCCCCAAGTCGGGTTGAGTCCTCCCCAAGCAGGGTTGAGAGTGTAGTATTAAAGCCAAGTCGGCATTGTAGTAGCCCAAAATTCGGAAGAGAAAGAGGTCAGATGTAGGCCAAAAGGAAGGGTAAAGGGCAGAGGTTAAGAGAAGGGAAGAAAAGGATGATGAAAAAGGAAAAGTTAAAAGGGGAAAGAGGAGAAGACTGGAAAGGAAGAAAGAAAGAAAAAAGGAAAAATGAGAGCCAAAAAGTCTGGCAGAATTGGAAAAAAGCAAACAGCTAAAAAAAAGATATTACAAGAAAGCCAAAGAAAGCCAAGGAGGCGGGATCAGAGGGGAGAGTATATGTAGGGGCCTCAAACCCAGTGCTCTTCAGTATGCCCTCGCCTGAGGAAGAAGAAACAACTTCGAAACGTCGCGACAAGGGCATACTCATTTAATTTTTTCTATTTTACGTTAGTTTGTTGTTTTAGTTTGTTATTTTGGGGGATTTTGTTTCATGTTTTGGTTTGTGTTTTATTGGTTTTCCTTGGGAGCTCAAATCAGAGACACGTTAAAACTAAATTAAAAGACCACACAGAAAACAAATTGGGATTGAAATTCTTTATTAACACCAAACCAAGTAACGGACACGGTGAATCAGAACCTGCAAAAAAACAAATACTTACCTTGAACCTGTAAAAAAGAAAATACTTACCTTTCAAATTTAAAAACAATTATGGAGGTAGAGGGATGTGAGGCTGCGGACCATCGGGGTTGATGGCCCGTGCACGCCCTGTTCCTCCTTCGGGAGGGGCAGTTTCTTTTCTTCAACCCTAACCAGCCAGTGCCTCGCTCCGGTTGGTCTTTGGGTCTCACTCCTAGTTAAAGCTCAATCTAGCATCTATGCCCTACCCCAGTCATTTGCCCTAACCCTAACCAATTTGTTTATCTCAAATTACCCACCCTAAATTTGGATTTTAGCCCTATTGTATATACCCCCTGATCTAATCTGGCCCTAAACAATTTGAAATTTTGATCCTTAACTCTACTTCTTTCCTGGAAATTAAATCTTAAACCTTACCCAAGTACTGATCTGAAGCCCAAGTAATCCTAATCCCAGCTGAAACCTAAAGCCTAACCCAAAGTCACATCTCCTTTCTAAATTTACTCCCCAAGTCGGGTTGAGTCCTCCCCAAGCAGGGTTGAGAGTGTAGTATTAAAGCCAAGTCGGCATTGTAGTAGCCCAAAATTCGGAAGAGAAAGAGGTCAGATGTAGGCCAAAAGGAAGGGTAAAGGGCAGAGGTTAAGAGAAGGGAAGAAAGGATGATGAAAAAGGAAAAGTTAAAAGGGGAAAGAGGAGAAGACTGGAAAGGAAGAAAGAAAGAAAAAAGGAAAAATGAGAGCCAAAAAGTCTGGCAGAATTGGAAAAAAGCAAACAGCTAAAAAAAAGATATTACAAGAAAGCCAAAGAAAGCCAAGAGGCGGGATCAGAGGGGAGAGTATATGTAGGGGCCTCAAACCCAGTGCTCTTCAGTATGCCCTCGCCTGAGGAAGAAGAAACAACTTCGAAACGTCGCGACAAGGGCATACTCATTTAATTTTTTCTATTTTACGTTAGTTTGTTGTTTTAGTTTGTTATTTTGGGGGATTTTGTTTCATGTTTTGGTTTGTGTTTTATTGGTTTTCCTTGGGAGCTCAAATCAGAGACACGTTAAAACTAAATTAAAAGACCACACAGAAAACAAATTGGGATTGAAAATTCTTTATTAACACCAAACCAAGTAACGGACACGGTGAATCAGAACCTGCAAAAAAACAAATACTTACCTTGAACCTGTAAAAAAGAAAATACTTACCTTTCAAATTTAAAAACAATTATGGAGGTAGAGGGATGTGAGGCTGCGGACCATCGGGGTTGATGGCCCGTGCACGCCCTGTTCCTCCCTTCGGGAGGGGCAGTTTCTTTTCTTCAACCCTAACCAGCCAGTGCCTCGCTCCGGTTGGTCTTTGGGTCTCACTCCTAGTTAAAGCTCAATCTAGCATCTATGCCCTACCCCAGTCATTTGCCCTAACCCTAACCAATTTGTTTATCTCAAATTACCCACCCTAAATTTGGATTTTAGCCCTATTGTATATACCCCCTGATCTAATCTGGCCCTAAACAATTTGAAATTTTGATCCTTAACTCTACTTCTTTCCTGGAAATTAAATCTTAAACCTTACCCAAGTACTGATCTGAAGCCCAAGTAATCCTAATCCCAGCTGAAACCTAAAGCCTAACCCAAAGTCACATCTCCTTTCTAAATTTACTCCCCAAGTCGGGTTGAGTCCTCCCCAAGCAGGGTTGAGAGTGTAGTATTAAAGCCAAGTCGGCATTGTAGTAGCCCAAAATTCGGAAGAGAAAGAGGTCAGATGTAGGCCAAAAGGAAGGGTAAAGGGCAGAGGTTAAGAGAAGGGAAGAAAAGGATGATGAAAAAGGAAAAGTTAAAAGGGGAAAGAGGAGAAGACTGGAAAGGAAGAAAGAAAGAAAAAAGGAAAATGAGAGCCAAAAAGTCTGGCAGAATTGGAAAAAAGCAACAGCTAAAAAAAAGATATTACAAGAAAGCCAAAGAAAGCCAAGGAGGCGGGATCAGAGGGGAGAGTATATGTAGGGGCCTCAAACCCAGTGCTCTTCAGTATGCCCTCGCCTGAGGAAGAAGAAACAACTTCGAAACGTCGCGACAAGGGCATACTCATTTAATTTTTTCTATTTTACGTTAGTTTGTTGTTTTAGTTTGTTATTTTGGGGGATTTTGTTTCATGTTTTGGTTTGTGTTTTATTGGTTTTCCTTGGGAGCTCAAATCAGAGACACGTTAAAACTAAATTAAAAGACCACACAGAAAACAAATTGGGATTGAAAATTCTTTATTAACACCAAACCAAGTAACGGACACGGTGAATCAGAACCTGCAAAAAAACAAATACTTACCTTGAACCTGTAAAAAAGAAAATACTTACCTTTCAAATTTAAAAACAATTATGGAGGTAGAGGGATGTGAGGCTGCGGACCATCGGGGTTGATGGCCCGTGCACGCCCTGTTCCTCCTTCGGGAGGGGCAGTTTCTTTTCTTCAACCCTAACCAGCCAGTGCCTCGCTCCGGTTGGTCTTTGGGTCTCACTCCTAGTTAAAGCTCAATCTAGCATCTATGCCCTACCCCAGTCATTTGCCCTAACCCTAACCAATTTGTTTATCTCAAATTACCCACCCTAAATTTGGATTTTAGCCCTATTGTATATACCCCCTGATCTAATCTGGCCCTAAACAATTTGAAATTTTGATCCTTAACTCTACTTCTTTCCTGGAAATTAAATCTTAAACCTTACCCAAGTACTGATCTGAGCCCAAGTAATCCTAATCCAGCTGAAACCTAAAGCCTAACCCAAAGTCACATCTCCTTTCTAAATTTACTCCCCAAGTCGGGTTGAGTCCTCCCCAAGCAGGGTTGAGAGTGTAGTATTAAAGCCAAGTCGGCATTGTAGTAGCCCAAAATTCGGAAGAGAAAGAGGTCAGATGTAGGCCAAAAGGAAGGGTAAAGGGCAGAGGTTAAGAGAAGGGAAGAAAAGGATGATGAAAAAGGAAAAGTTAAAAGGGGAAAGAGGAGAAGACTGGAAAGGAAGAAAGAAAGAAAAAAGGAAAAATGAGAGCCAAAAAGTCTGGCAGAATTGGAAAAAAGCAAACAGCTAAAAAAAGATATTACAAGAAAGCCAAAGAAAGCCAAGGAGGCGGGATCAGAGGGGAGAGTATATGTAGGGGCCTCAAACCCAGTGCTCTTCAGTATGCCCTCGCCTGAGGAAGAAGAAACAACTTCGAAACGTCGCGACAAGGGCATACTCATTTAATTTTTTCTATTTTACGTTAGTTTGTTGTTTTAGTTTGTTATTTTGGGGGATTTTGTTTCATGTTTTGGTTTGTGTTTTATTGGTTTTCCTTGGGAGCTCAAATCAGAGACACGTTAAAACTAAATTAAAAGACCACACAGAAAACAAATTGGGATTGAAATTCTTTATTAACACCAAACCAAGTAACGGACACGGTGAATCAGAACCTGCAAAAAAACAAATACTTACCTTGAACCTGTAAAAAAGAAAATACTTACCTTTCAAATTTAAAAAACAATTATGGAGGTAGAGGGATGTGAGGCTGCGGACCATCGGGGTTGATGGCCCGTGCACGCCCTGTTCCTCCTTCGGGAGGGGCAGTTTCTTTTCTTCAACCCTAACCAGCCAGTGCCTCGCTCCGGTTGGTCTTTGGGTCTCACTCCTAGTTAAAGCTCAATCTAGCATCTATGCCCTACCCCAGTCATTTGCCCTAACCCTAAACCAATTTGTTTATCTCAAATTACCCACCCTAAATTTGGATTTTAGCCCTATTGTATATACCCCCTGATCTAATCTGGCCCTAAACAATTTGAAATTTTGATCCTTAACTCTACTTCTTTCCTGGAAATTAAATCTTAAACCTTACCCAAGTACTGATCTGAAGCCCAAGTAATCCTAATCCCAGCTGAAACCTAAAGCCTAACCCAAAGTCACATCTCCTTTCTAAATTTACTCCCCAAGTCGGGTTGAGTCCTCCCCAAGCAGGGTTGAGAGTGTAGTATTAAAGCCAAGTCGGCATTGTAGTAGCCCAAAATTCGGAAGAGAAAGAGGTCAGATGTAGGCCAAAAGGAAGGGTAAAGGGCAGAGGTTAAGAGAAGGGAAGAAAAGGATGATGAAAAAGGAAAAGTTAAAAGGGGAAAGAGGAGAAGACTGGAAAGGAAGAAAGAAAGAAAAAAGGAAAAATGAGAGCCAAAAAGTCTGGCAGAATTGGAAAAAAGCAAACAGCTAAAAAAAAGATATTACAAGAAAGCCAAAGAAAGCCAAGGAGGCGGGATCAGAGGGGAGAGTATATGTAGGGGCCTCAAACCCAGTGCTCTTCAGTATGCCCTCGCCTGAGGAAGAAGAAACAACTTCGAACGTCGCGACAAGGGCATACTCATTTAATTTTTTCTATTTTACGTTAGTTTGTTGTTTTAGTTTGTTATTTTGGGGGATTTTGTTCATGTTTTGGTTTGTGTTTTATTGGTTTTCCTTGGGAGCTCAAATCAGAGACACGTTAAAACTAAATTAAAAGACCACACAGAAAACAAATTGGGATTGAAAATTCTTTATTAACACCAAACCAAGTAACGGACACGGTGAATCAGAACCTGCAAAAAAACAAATACTTACCTTGAACCTGTAAAAAAGAAAATACTTACCTTTCAAATTTAAAAACAATTATGGAGGTAGAGGGATGTGAGGCTGCGGACCATCGGGGTTGATGGCCCGTGCACGCCCTGTTCCTCCTTCGGGAGGGGCAGTTTCTTTTCTTCAACCCTAACCAGCCAGTGCCTCGCTCCGGTTGGTCTTTGGGTCTCACTCCTAGTTAAAGCTCAATCTAGCATCTATGCCCTACCCCAGTCATTTGCCCTAACCCTAACCAATTTGTTTATCTCAAATTACCCACCCTAAATTTGGATTTTAGCCCTATTGTATATACCCCCTGATCTAATCTGGCCCTAAACAATTTGAAATTTTGATCCTTAACTCTACTTCTTTCCTGGAAATTAAATCTTAAACCTTACCCAAGTACTGATCTGAAGCCCAAGTAATCCTAATCCCAGCTGAAACCTAAAGCCTAACCCAAAGTCACATCTCCTTTCTAAATTTACTCCCCAAGTCGGGTTGAGTCCTCCCCAAGCAGGGTTGAGAGTGTAGTATTAAAGCCAAGTCGGCATTGTAGTAGCCCAAAATTCGGAAGAGAAAGAGGTCAGATGTAGGCCAAAAGAAGGGTAAAGGGCAGAGGTTAAGAGAAGGGAAGAAAAGGATGATGAAAAAGGAAAAGTTAAAAGGGGAAAGAGGAGAAGACTGGAAAGGAAGAAAGAAAGAAAAAAGGAAAAATGAGAGCCAAAAAGTCTGGCAGAATTGGAA
>NC_140566.1:37379737-37427492 GCF_057381845.1 Rhamphochromis longiceps
ATACCCCCTGATCTAATCTGGCCCTAAACAATTTGAAATTTTGATCCTTAACTCTACTTCTTTCCTGGAAATTAAATCTTAAACCTTATTACCCAAGTACTGATCTGAAGCCCAAGTAATCCTAATCCCAGCTGAAACCTAAAGCCTAACCCAAAGTCACATCTCCTTTCTAAATTTACTCCCCAAGTCGGGTTGAGTCCTCCCCAAGCAGGGTTGAGAGTGTAGTATTAAAGCCAAGTCGGCATTGTAGTAGCCCAAAATTCGGAAGAGAAAGAGGTCAGATGTAGGCCAAAAGGAAGGGTAAAGGGCAGAGGTTAAGAGAAGGGAAGAAAAGGATGATGAAAAAGGAAAAGTTAAAAGGGGAAAGAGGAGAAGACTGGAAAGGAAGAAAGAAAGAAAAAAGGAAAAATGAGAGCCAAAAAGTCTGGCAGAATTGGAAAAAAGCAAACAGCTAAAAAAAAGATATTACAAGAAAGCCAAAGAAAGCCAAGGAGGCGGGATCAGAGGGGAGAGTATATGTAGGGGCCTCAAACCCAGTGCTCTTCAGTATGCCCTCGCCTGAGGAAGAAGAAACAACTTCGAAAACGTCGCGACAAGGGCATACTCATTTAATTTTTTCTATTTTACGTTAGTTTGTTGTTTTAGTTTGTTATTTTGGGGGATTTTGTTTCATGTTTTGGTTTGTGTTTTATTGGTTTTCCTTGGGAGCTCAAATCAGAGACACGTTAAAACTAAATTAAAAGACCACACAGAAACAAATTGGGATTGAAAATTCTTTATTAACACCAAACCAAGTAACGGACACGGTGAATCAGAACCTGCAAAAAAACAAATACTTACCTTGAACCTGTAAAAAAGAAAATACTTACCTTTCAAATTTAAAAACAATTATGGAGGTAGAGGGATGTGAGGCTGCGGACCATCGGGGTTGATGGCCCGTGCACGCCCTGTTCCTCCTTCGGGAGGGGCAGTTTCTTTTCTTCAACCCTAACCAGCCAGTGCCTCGCTCCGGTTGGTCTTTGGGTCTCACTCCTAGTTAAAGCTCAATCTAGCATCTATGCCCTACCCCAGTCATTTGCCCTAACCCTAACCAATTTGTTTATCTCAAATTACCCACCCTAAATTTGGATTTTAGCCCTATTGTATATACCCCTGATCTAATCTGGCCCTAAACAATTTGAAATTTTGATCCTTAACTCTACTTCTTTCCTGGAAATTAAATCTTAAACCTTACCCAAGTACTGATCTGAAGCCCAAGTAATCCTAATCCCAGCTGAAACCTAAAGCCTAACCCAAAGTCACATCTCCTTTCTAAATTTACTCCCCAAGTCGGGTTGAGTCCTCCCCAAGCAGGGTTGAGAGTGTAGTATTAAAGCCAAGTCGGCATTGTAGTAGCCCAAAATTCGGAAGAGAAAGAGGTCAGATGTAGGCCAAAAGGAAGGGTAAAGGGCAGAGGTTAAGAGAAGGGAAGAAAAGGATGATGAAAAAGGAAAAGTTAAAAGGGGAAAGAGGAGAAGACTGGAAAGGAAGAAAGAAAGAAAAAAGGAAAAATGAGAGCCAAAAAGTCTGGCAGAATTGGAAAAAAGCAAACAGCTAAAAAAAAGATATTACAAGAAAGCCAAAGAAAGCCAAGGAGGCGGGATCAGAGGGGAGAGTATATGTAGGGGCCTCAAACCCAGTGCTCTTCAGTATGCCCTCGCCTGAGGAAGAAGAAACAACTTCGAAACGTCGCGACAAGGGCATACTCATTTAATTTTTTCTATTTTACGTTAGTTTGTTGTTTTAGTTTGTTATTTTGGGGGATTTTGTTTCATGTTTTGGTTTGTGTTTTATTGGTTTTCCTTGGGAGCTCAAATCAGAGACACGTTAAAACTAAATTAAAAGACCACACAGAAAACAAATTGGGATTGAAAATTCTTTATTAACACCAAACCAAGTAACGGACACGGTGAATCAGAACCTGCAAAAAAACAAATACTTACCTTGAACCTGTAAAAAAGAAAATACTTACCTTTCAAATTTAAAAACAATTATGGAGGTAGAGGGATGTGAGGCTGCGGACCATCGGGGTTGATGGCCCGTGCACGCCCTGTTCCTCCTTCGGGAGGGGCAGTTTCTTTTCTTCAACCCTAACCAGCCAGTGCCTCGCTCCGGTTGGTCTTTGGGTCTCACTCCTAGTTAAAGCTCAATCTAGCATCTATGCCCTACCCCAGTCATTTGCCCTAACCCTAACCAATTTGTTTATCTCAAATTACCCACCCTAAATTTGGATTTTAGCCCTATTGTATATACCCCCTGATCTAATCTGGCCCTAAACAATTTGAAATTTTGATCCTTAACTCTACTTCTTTCCTGGAAATTAAATCTTAAACCTTACCCAAGTACTGATCTGAAGCCCAAGTAATCCTAATCCCAGCTGAAACCTAAAGCCTAACCCAAAGTCACATCTCCTTTCTAAATTTACTCCCAAGTCGGGTTGAGTCCTCCCCAAGCAGGGTTGAGAGTGTAGTATTAAAGCCAAGTCGGCATTGTAGTAGCCCAAAATTCGGAAGAGAAAGAGGTCAGATGTAGGCCAAAAGGAAGGGTAAAGGGCAGAGGTTAAGAGAAGGAAGAAAAGGATGATGAAAAAGGAAAAGTTAAAAGGGGGAAAGAGGAGAAGACTGGAAAGGAAGAAAGAAAGAAAAAAGGAAAAATGAGAGCCAAAAAGTCTGGCAGAATTGGAAAAAAGCAAACAGCTAAAAAAAGATATTACAAGAAAGCCAAAGAAAGCCAAGGAGGCGGGATCAGAGGGGAGAGTATATGTAGGGGCCTCAAACCCAGTGCTCTTCAGTATGCCCTCGCCTGAGGAAGAAGAAACAACTTCGAAACGTCGCGACAAGGGCATACTCATTTAATTTTTTCTATTTTACGTTAGTTTGTTGTTTTAGTTTGTTATTTTGGGGGATTTTGTTTCATGTTTTGGTTTGTGTTTTATTGGTTTTCCTTGGGAGCTCAAATCAGAGACACGTTAAAACTAAATTAAAAGACCACACAGAAAACAAATTGGGATTGAAAATTCTTTATTAACACCAAACCAAGTAACGGACACGGTGAATCAGAACCTGCAAAAAAACAAATACTTACCTTGAACCTGTAAAA
This sequence comes from Rhamphochromis longiceps, assembly GCF_057381845.1. NCBI lineage: Eukaryota > Metazoa > Chordata > Actinopteri > Cichliformes > Cichlidae > Rhamphochromis > Rhamphochromis longiceps. Next base: position 37,382,876 of record NC_140566.1, read on the forward strand.
AAGAAAATACTTACCTTTCAAATTTAAAAACAATTATGGAGGTAGAGGGATGTGAGGCTGCGGACCATCGGGGTTGATGGCCCGTGCACGCCCTGTTCCTCCTTCGGGAGGGGCAGTTTCTTTTCTTCAACCCTAACCAGCCAGTGCCTCGCTCCGGTTGGTCTTTGGGTCTCACTCCTAGTTAAAGCTCAATCTAGCATCTATGCCCTACCCCAGTCATTTGCCCTAACCCTAACCAATTTGTTTATCTCAAATTACCCACCCTAAATTTGGATTTTAGCCCTATTGTATATACCCCCTGATCTAATCTGGCCCTAAACAATTTGAAATTTTGATCCTTAACTCTACTTCTTTCCTGGAAATTAAATCTTAAACCTTACCCAAGTACTGATCTGAAGCCCAAGTAATCCTAATCCCAGCTGAAACCTAAAGCCTAACCCAAAGTCACATCTCCTTTCTAAATTTACTCCCCAAGTCGGGTTGAGTCCTCCCCAAGCAGGGTTGAGAGTGTAGTATTAAAGCCAAGTCGGCATTGTAGTAGCCCAAAATTCGGAAGAGAAAGAGGTCAGATGTAGGCCAAAAGGAAGGGTAAAGGGCAGAGGTTAAGAGAAGGGAAGAAAAGGATGATGAAAAAGGAAAAGTTAAAAGGGGAAAGAGGAGAAGACTGGAAAGGAAGAAAGAAAGAAAAAAGGAAAAATGAGAGCCAAAAAGTCTGGCAGAATTGGAAAAAAGCAAACAGCTAAAAAAAAGATATTACAAGAAAGCCAAAGAAAGCCAAGGAGGCGGGATCAGAGGGGAGAGTATATGTAGGGGCCTCAAACCCAGTGCTCTTCAGTATGCCCTCGCCTGAGGAAGAAGAAACAACTTCGAAACGTCGCGACAAGGGCATACTCATTTAATTTTTTCTATTTTACGTTAGTTTGTTGTTTTAGTTTGTTATTTTGGGGGATTTTGTTTCATGTTTTGGTTTGTGTTTTATTGGTTTTCCTTGGGAGCTCAAATCAGAGACACGTTAAAACTAAATTAAAAGACCACACAGAAAACAAATTGGGATTGAAAATTCTTTATTAACACCAAACCAAGTAACGGACACGGTGAATCAGAACCTGCAAAAAAACAAATACTTACCTTGAACCTGTAAAAAAGAAAATACTTACCTTTCAAATTTAAAAACAATTATGGAGGTAGAGGGATGTGAGGCTGCGGACCATCGGGGTTGATGGCCCGTGCACGCCCTGTTCCTCCTTCGGGAGGGGCAGTTTCTTTTCTTCAACCCTAACCAGCCAGTGCCTCGCTCCGGTTGGTCTTTGGGTCTCACTCCTAGTTAAAGCTCAATCTAGCATCTATGCCCTACCCCAGTCATTTGCCCTAACCCTAACCAATTTGTTTATCTCAAATTACCCACCCTAAATTTGGATTTTAGCCCTATTGTATATACCCCCTGATCTAATCTGGCCCTAAACAATTTGAAATTTTGATCCTTAACTCTACTTCTTTCCTGGAAATTAAATCTTAAACCTTACCCAAGTACTGATCTGAAGCCCAAGTAATCCTAATCCCAGCTGAAACCTAAAGCCTAACCCAAAGTCACATCTCCTTTCTAAATTTACTCCCCAAGTCGGGTTGAGTCCTCCCCAAGCAGGGTTGAGAGTGTAGTATTAAAGCCAAGTCGGCATTGTAGTAGCCCAAAATTCGGAAGAGAAAGAGGTCAGATGTAGGCCAAAAGGAAGGGTAAAGGGCAGAGGTTAAGAGAAGGGAAGAAAAGGATGATGAAAAAGGAAAAGTTAAAAGGGGAAAGAGGAGAAGACTGGAAAGGAAGAAAGAAAGAAAAAAGGAAAAATGAGAGCCAAAAAGTCTGGCAGAATTGGAAAAAAGCAAACAGCTAAAAAAAAGATATTACAAGAAAGCCAAAGAAAGCCAAGGAGGCGGGATCAGAGGGGAGAGTATATGTAGGGGCCTCAAACCCAGTGCTCTTCAGTATGCCCTCGCCTGAGGAAGAAGAAACAACTTCGAAACGTCGCGACAAGGGCATACTCATTTAATTTTTTCTATTTTACGTTAGTTTGTTGTTTTAGTTTGTTATTTTGGGGGATTTTGTTTCATGTTTTGGTTTGTGTTTTATTGGTTTTCCTTGGGAGCTCAAATCAGAGACACGTTAAAACTAAATTAAAAGACCACACAGAAAACAAATTGGGATTGAAAATTCTTTATTAACACCAAACCAAGTAACGGACACGGTGAATCAGAACCTGCAAAAAAACAAATACTTACCTTGAACCTGTAAAAAAGAAAATACTTACCTTTCAAATTTAAAAACAATTATGGAGGTAGAGGGATGTGAGGCTGCGGACCATCGGGGTTGATGGCCCGTGCACGCCCTGTTCCTCCTTCGGGAGGGGCAGTTTCTTTTCTTCAACCCTAACCAGCCAGTGCCTCGCTCCGGTTGGTCTTTGGGTCTCACTCCTAGTTAAAGCTCAATCTAGCATCTATGCCCTACCCCAGTCATTTGCCCTAACCCTAACCAATTTGTTTATCTCAAATTACCCACCCTAAATTTGGATTTTAGCCCTATTGTATATACCCCCTGATCTAATCTGGCCCTAAACAATTTGAAATTTTGATCCTTAACTCTACTTCTTTCCTGGAAATTAAATCTTAAACCTTACCCAAGTACTGATCTGAAGCCCAAGTAATCCTAATCCCAGCTGAAACCTAAAGCCTAACCCAAAGTCACATCTCCTTTCTAAATTTACTCCCCAAGTCGGGTTGAGTCCTCCCCAAGCAGGGTTGAGAGTGTAGTATTAAAGCCAAGTCGGCATTGTAGTAGCCCAAAATTCGGAAGAGAAAGAGGTCAGATGTAGGCCAAAAGGAAGGGTAAAGGGCAGAGGTTAAGAGAAGGGAAGAAAAGGATGATGAAAAAGGAAAAGTTAAAAGGGGAAAGAGGAGAAGACTGGAAAGGAAGAAAGAAAGAAAAAAGGAAAAATGAGAGCCAAAAAGTCTGGCAGAATTGGAAAAAAGCAAACAGCTAAAAAAAAGATATTACAAGAAAGCCAAAGAAAGCCAAGGAGGCGGGATCAGAGGGGAGAGTATATGTAGGGGCCTCAAACCCAGTGCTCTTCAGTATGCCCTCGCCTGAGGAAGAAGAAACAACTTCGAAACGTCGCGACAAGGGCATACTCATTTAATTTTTTCTATTTTACGTTAGTTTGTTGTTTTAGTTTGTTATTTTGGGGGATTTTGTTTCATGTTTTGGTTTGTGTTTTATTGGTTTTCCTTGGGAGCTCAAATCAGAGACACGTTAAAACTAAATTAAAAGACCACACAGAAAACAAATTGGGATTGAAAATTCTTTATTAACACCAAACCAAGTAACGGACACGGTGAATCAGAACCTGCAAAAAAACAAATACTTACCTTGAACCTGTAAAAAAGAAAATACTTACCTTTCAAATTTAAAAACAATTATGGAGGTAGAGGGATGTGAGGCTGCGGACCATCGGGGTTGATGGCCCGTGCACGCCCTGTTCCTCCTTCGGGAGGGGCAGTTTCTTTTCTTCAACCCTAACCAGCCAGTGCCTCGCTCCGGTTGGTCTTTGGGTCTCACTCCTAGTTAAAGCTCAATCTAGCATCTATGCCCTACCCCAGTCATTTGCCCTAACCCTAACCAATTTGTTTATCTCAAATTACCCACCCTAAATTTGGATTTTAGCCCTATTGTATATACCCCCTGATCTAATCTGGCCCTAAACAATTTGAAATTTTGATCCTTAACTCTACTTCTTTCCTGGAAATTAAATCTTAAACCTTACCCAAGTACTGATCTGAAGCCCAAGTAATCCTAATCCCAGCTGAAACCTAAAGCCTAACCCAAAGTCACATCTCCTTTCTAAATTTACTCCCCAAGTCGGGTTGAGTCCTCCCCAAGCAGGGTTGAGAGTGTAGTATTAAAGCCAAGTCGGCATTGTAGTAGCCCAAAATTCGGAAGAGAAAGAGGTCAGATGTAGGCCAAAAGGAAGGGTAAAGGGCAGAGGTTAAGAGAAGGGAAGAAAAGGATGATGAAAAAGGAAAAGTTAAAAGGGGAAAGAGGAGAAGACTGGAAAGGAAGAAAGAAAGAAAAAAGGAAAAATGAGAGCCAAAAAGTCTGGCAGAATTGGAAAAAAGCAAACAGCTAAAAAAAAGATATTACAAGAAAGCCAAAGAAAGCCAAGGAGGCGGGATCAGAGGGGAGAGTATATGTAGGGGCCTCAAACCCAGTGCTCTTCAGTATGCCCTCGCCTGAGGAAGAAGAAACAACTTCGAAACGTCGCGACAAGGGCATACTCATTTAATTTTTTCTATTTTACGTTAGTTTGTTGTTTTAGTTTGTTATTTTGGGGGATTTTGTTTCATGTTTTGGTTTGTGTTTTATTGGTTTTCCTTGGGAGCTCAAATCAGAGACACGTTAAAACTAAATTAAAAGACCACACAGAAAACAAATTGGGATTGAAAATTCTTTATTAACACCAAACCAAGTAACGGACACGGTGAATCAGAACCTGCAAAAAAACAAATACTTACCTTGAACCTGTAAAAAAGAAAATACTTACCTTTCAAATTTAAAAACAATTATGGAGGTAGAGGGATGTGAGGCTGCGGACCATCGGGGTTGATGGCCCGTGCACGCCCTGTTCCTCCTTCGGGAGGGGCAGTTTCTTTTCTTCAACCCTAACCAGCCAGTGCCTCGCTCCGGTTGGTCTTTGGGTCTCACTCCTAGTTAAAGCTCAATCTAGCATCTATGCCCTACCCCAGTCATTTGCCCTAACCCTAACCAATTTGTTTATCTCAAATTACCCACCCTAAATTTGGATTTTAGCCCTATTGTATATACCCCCTGATCTAATCTGGCCCTAAACAATTTGAAATTTTGATCCTTAACTCTACTTCTTTCCTGGAAATTAAATCTTAAACCTTACCCAAGTACTGATCTGAAGCCCAAGTAATCCTAATCCCAGCTGAAACCTAAAGCCTAACCCAAAGTCACATCTCCTTTCTAAATTTACTCCCCAAGTCGGGTTGAGTCCTCCCCAAGCAGGGTTGAGAGTGTAGTATTAAAGCCAAGTCGGCATTGTAGTAGCCCAAAATTCGGAAGAGAAAGAGGTCAGATGTAGGCCAAAAGGAAGGGTAAAGGGCAGAGGTTAAGAGAAGGGAAGAAAAGGATGATGAAAAAGGAAAAGTTAAAAGGGGAAAGAGGAGAAGACTGGAAAGGAAGAAAGAAAGAAAAAAGGAAAAATGAGAGCCAAAAAGTCTGGCAGAATTGGAAAAAAGCAAACAGCTAAAAAAAAGATATTACAAGAAAGCCAAAGAAAGCCAAGGAGGCGGGATCAGAGGGGAGAGTATATGTAGGGGCCTCAAACCCAGTGCTCTTCAGTATGCCCTCGCCTGAGGAAGAAGAAACAACTTCGAAACGTCGCGACAAGGGCATACTCATTTAATTTTTTCTATTTTACGTTAGTTTGTTGTTTTAGTTTGTTATTTTGGGGGATTTTGTTTCATGTTTTGGTTTGTGTTTTATTGGTTTTCCTTGGGAGCTCAAATCAGAGACACGTTAAAACTAAATTAAAAGACCACACAGAAAACAAATTGGGATTGAAAATTCTTTATTAACACCAAACCAAGTAACGGACACGGTGAATCAGAACCTGCAAAAAAACAAATACTTACCTTGAACCTGTAAAAAAGAAAATACTTACCTTTCAAATTTAAAAACAATTATGGAGGTAGAGGGATGTGAGGCTGCGGACCATCGGGGTTGATGGCCCGTGCACGCCCTGTTCCTCCTTCGGGAGGGGCAGTTTCTTTTCTTCAACCCTAACCAGCCAGTGCCTCGCTCCGGTTGGTCTTTGGGTCTCACTCCTAGTTAAAGCTCAATCTAGCATCTATGCCCTACCCCAGTCATTTGCCCTAACCCTAACCAATTTGTTTATCTCAAATTACCCACCCTAAATTTGGATTTTAGCCCTATTGTATATACCCCCTGATCTAATCTGGCCCTAAACAATTTGAAATTTTGATCCTTAACTCTACTTCTTTCCTGGAAATTAAATCTTAAACCTTACCCAAGTACTGATCTGAAGCCCAAGTAATCCTAATCCCAGCTGAAACCTAAAGCCTAACCCAAAGTCACATCTCCTTTCTAAATTTACTCCCCAAGTCGGGTTGAGTCCTCCCCAAGCAGGGTTGAGAGTGTAGTATTAAAGCCAAGTCGGCATTGTAGTAGCCCAAAATTCGGAAGAGAAAGAGGTCAGATGTAGGCCAAAAGGAAGGGTAAAGGGCAGAGGTTAAGAGAAGGGAAGAAAAGGATGATGAAAAAGGAAAAGTTAAAAGGGGAAAGAGGAGAAGACTGGAAAGGAAGAAAGAAAGAAAAAAGGAAAAATGAGAGCCAAAAAGTCTGGCAGAATTGGAAAAAAGCAAACAGCTAAAAAAAAGATATTACAAGAAAGCCAAAGAAAGCCAAGGAGGCGGGATCAGAGGGGAGAGTATATGTAGGGGCCTCAAACCCAGTGCTCTTCAGTATGCCCTCGCCTGAGGAAGAAGAAACAACTTCGAAACGTCGCGACAAGGGCATACTCATTTAATTTTTTCTATTTTACGTTAGTTTGTTGTTTTAGTTTGTTATTTTGGGGGATTTTGTTTCATGTTTTGGTTTGTGTTTTATTGGTTTTCCTTGGGAGCTCAAATCAGAGACACGTTAAAACTAAATTAAAAGACCACACAGAAAACAAATTGGGATTGAAAATTCTTTATTAACACCAAACCAAGTAACGGACACGGTGAATCAGAACCTGCAAAAAAACAAATACTTACCTTGAACCTGTAAAAAAGAAAATACTTACCTTTCAAATTTAAAAACAATTATGGAGGTAGAGGGATGTGAGGCTGCGGACCATCGGGGTTGATGGCCCGTGCACGCCCTGTTCCTCCTTCGGGAGGGGCAGTTTCTTTTCTTCAACCCTAACCAGCCAGTGCCTCGCTCCGGTTGGTCTTTGGGTCTCACTCCTAGTTAAAGCTCAATCTAGCATCTATGCCCTACCCCAGTCATTTGCCCTAACCCTAACCAATTTGTTTATCTCAAATTACCCACCCTAAATTTGGATTTTAGCCCTATTGTATATACCCCCTGATCTAATCTGGCCCTAAACAATTTGAAATTTTGATCCTTAACTCTACTTCTTTCCTGGAAATTAAATCTTAAACCTTACCCAAGTACTGATCTGAAGCCCAAGTAATCCTAATCCCAGCTGAAACCTAAAGCCTAACCCAAAGTCACATCTCCTTTCTAAATTTACTCCCCAAGTCGGGTTGAGTCCTCCCCAAGCAGGGTTGAGAGTGTAGTATTAAAGCCAAGTCGGCATTGTAGTAGCCCAAAATTCGGAAGAGAAAGAGGTCAGATGTAGGCCAAAAGGAAGGGTAAAGGGCAGAGGTTAAGAGAAGGGAAGAAAAGGATGATGAAAAAGGAAAAGTTAAAAGGGGAAAGAGGAGAAGACTGGAAAGGAAGAAAGAAAGAAAAAAGGAAAAATGAGAGCCAAAAAGTCTGGCAGAATTGGAAAAAAGCAAACAGCTAAAAAAAAGATATTACAAGAAAGCCAAAGAAAGCCAAGGAGGCGGGATCAGAGGGGAGAGTATATGTAGGGGCCTCAAACCCAGTGCTCTTCAGTATGCCCTCGCCTGAGGAAGAAGAAACAACTTCGAAACGTCGCGACAAGGGCATACTCATTTAATTTTTTCTATTTTACGTTAGTTTGTTGTTTTAGTTTGTTATTTTGGGGGATTTTGTTTCATGTTTTGGTTTGTGTTTTATTGGTTTTCCTTGGGAGCTCAAATCAGAGACACGTTAAAACTAAATTAAAAGACCACACAGAAAACAAATTGGGATTGAAAATTCTTTATTAACACCAAACCAAGTAACGGACACGGTGAATCAGAACCTGCAAAAAAACAAATACTTACCTTGAACCTGTAAAAAAGAAAATACTTACCTTTCAAATTTAAAAACAATTATGGAGGTAGAGGGATGTGAGGCTGCGGACCATCGGGGTTGATGGCCCGTGCACGCCCTGTTCCTCCTTCGGGAGGGGCAGTTTCTTTTCTTCAACCCTAACCAGCCAGTGCCTCGCTCCGGTTGGTCTTTGGGTCTCACTCCTAGTTAAAGCTCAATCTAGCATCTATGCCCTACCCCAGTCATTTGCCCTAACCCTAACCAATTTGTTTATCTCAAATTACCCACCCTAAATTTGGATTTTAGCCCTATTGTATATACCCCCTGATCTAATCTGGCCCTAAACAATTTGAAATTTTGATCCTTAACTCTACTTCTTTCCTGGAAATTAAATCTTAAACCTTACCCAAGTACTGATCTGAAGCCCAAGTAATCCTAATCCCAGCTGAAACCTAAAGCCTAACCCAAAGTCACATCTCCTTTCTAAATTTACTCCCCAAGTCGGGTTGAGTCCTCCCCAAGCAGGGTTGAGAGTGTAGTATTAAAGCCAAGTCGGCATTGTAGTAGCCCAAAATTCGGAAGAGAAAGAGGTCAGATGTAGGCCAAAAGGAAGGGTAAAGGGCAGAGGTTAAGAGAAGGGAAGAAAAGGATGATGAAAAAGGAAAAGTTAAAAGGGGAAAGAGGAGAAGACTGGAAAGGAAGAAAGAAAGAAAAAAGGAAAAATGAGAGCCAAAAAGTCTGGCAGAATTGGAAAAAAGCAAACAGCTAAAAAAAAGATATTACAAGAAAGCCAAAGAAAGCCAAGGAGGCGGGATCAGAGGGGAGAGTATATGTAGGGGCCTCAAACCCAGTGCTCTTCAGTATGCCCTCGCCTGAGGAAGAAGAAACAACTTCGAAACGTCGCGACAAGGGCATACTCATTTAATTTTTTCTATTTTACGTTAGTTTGTTGTTTTAGTTTGTTATTTTGGGGGATTTTGTTTCATGTTTTGGTTTGTGTTTTATTGGTTTTCCTTGGGAGCTCAAATCAGAGACACGTTAAAACTAAATTAAAAGACCACACAGAAAACAAATTGGGATTGAAAATTCTTTATTAACACCAAACCAAGTAACGGACACGGTGAATCAGAACCTGCAAAAAAACAAATACTTACCTTGAACCTGTAAAAAAGAAAATACTTACCTTTCAAATTTAAAAACAATTATGGAGGTAGAGGGATGTGAGGCTGCGGACCATCGGGGTTGATGGCCCGTGCACGCCCTGTTCCTCCTTCGGGAGGGGCAGTTTCTTTTCTTCAACCCTAACCAGCCAGTGCCTCGCTCCGGTTGGTCTTTGGGTCTCACTCCTAGTTAAAGCTCAATCTAGCATCTATGCCCTACCCCAGTCATTTGCCCTAACCCTAACCAATTTGTTTATCTCAAATTACCCACCCTAAATTTGGATTTTAGCCCTATTGTATATACCCCCTGATCTAATCTGGCCCTAAACAATTTGAAATTTTGATCCTTAACTCTACTTCTTTCCTGGAAATTAAATCTTAAACCTTACCCAAGTACTGATCTGAAGCCCAAGTAATCCTAATCCCAGCTGAAACCTAAAGCCTAACCCAAAGTCACATCTCCTTTCTAAATTTACTCCCCAAGTCGGGTTGAGTCCTCCCCAAGCAGGGTTGAGAGTGTAGTATTAAAGCCAAGTCGGCATTGTAGTAGCCCAAAATTCGGAAGAGAAAGAGGTCAGATGTAGGCCAAAAGGAAGGGTAAAGGGCAGAGGTTAAGAGAAGGGAAGAAAAGGATGATGAAAAAGGAAAAGTTAAAAGGGGAAAGAGGAGAAGACTGGAAAGGAAGAAAGAAAGAAAAAAGGAAAAATGAGAGCCAAAAAGTCTGGCAGAATTGGAAAAAAGCAAACAGCTAAAAAAAAGATATTACAAGAAAGCCAAAGAAAGCCAAGGAGGCGGGATCAGAGGGGAGAGTATATGTAGGGGCCTCAAACCCAGTGCTCTTCAGTATGCCCTCGCCTGAGGAAGAAGAAACAACTTCGAAACGTCGCGACAAGGGCATACTCATTTAATTTTTTCTATTTTACGTTAGTTTGTTGTTTTAGTTTGTTATTTTGGGGGATTTTGTTTCATGTTTTGGTTTGTGTTTTATTGGTTTTCCTTGGGAGCTCAAATCAGAGACACGTTAAAACTAAATTAAAAGACCACACAGAAAACAAATTGGGATTGAAAATTCTTTATTAACACCAAACCAAGTAACGGACACGGTGAATCAGAACCTGCAAAAAAACAAATACTTACCTTGAACCTGTAAAAAAGAAAATACTTACCTTTCAAATTTAAAAACAATTATGGAGGTAGAGGGATGTGAGGCTGCGGACCATCGGGGTTGATGGCCCGTGCACGCCCTGTTCCTCCTTCGGGAGGGGCAGTTTCTTTTCTTCAACCCTAACCAGCCAGTGCCTCGCTCCGGTTGGTCTTTGGGTCTCACTCCTAGTTAAAGCTCAATCTAGCATCTATGCCCTACCCCAGTCATTTGCCCTAACCCTAACCAATTTGTTTATCTCAAATTACCCACCCTAAATTTGGATTTTAGCCCTATTGTATATACCCCCTGATCTAATCTGGCCCTAAACAATTTGAAATTTTGATCCTTAACTCTACTTCTTTCCTGGAAATTAAATCTTAAACCTTACCCAAGTACTGATCTGAAGCCCAAGTAATCCTAATCCCAGCTGAAACCTAAAGCCTAACCCAAAGTCACATCTCCTTTCTAAATTTACTCCCCAAGTCGGGTTGAGTCCTCCCCAAGCAGGGTTGAGAGTGTAGTATTAAAGCCAAGTCGGCATTGTAGTAGCCCAAAATTCGGAAGAGAAAGAGGTCAGATGTAGGCCAAAAGGAAGGGTAAAGGGCAGAGGTTAAGAGAAGGGAAGAAAAGGATGATGAAAAAGGAAAAGTTAAAAGGGGAAAGAGGAGAAGACTGGAAAGGAAGAAAGAAAGAAAAAAGGAAAAATGAGAGCCAAAAAGTCTGGCAGAATTGGAAAAAAGCAAACAGCTAAAAAAAAGATATTACAAGAAAGCCAAAGAAAGCCAAGGAGGCGGGATCAGAGGGGAGAGTATATGTAGGGGCCTCAAACCCAGTGCTCTTCAGTATGCCCTCGCCTGAGGAAGAAGAAACAACTTCGAAACGTCGCGACAAGGGCATACTCATTTAATTTTTTCTATTTTACGTTAGTTTGTTGTTTTAGTTTGTTATTTTGGGGGATTTTGTTTCATGTTTTGGTTTGTGTTTTATTGGTTTTCCTTGGGAGCTCAAATCAGAGACACGTTAAAACTAAATTAAAAGACCACACAGAAAACAAATTGGGATTGAAAATTCTTTATTAACACCAAACCAAGTAACGGACACGGTGAATCAGAACCTGCAAAAAAACAAATACTTACCTTGAACCTGTAAAAAAGAAAATACTTACCTTTCAAATTTAAAAACAATTATGGAGGTAGAGGGATGTGAGGCTGCGGACCATCGGGGTTGATGGCCCGTGCACGCCCTGTTCCTCCTTCGGGAGGGGCAGTTTCTTTTCTTCAACCCTAACCAGCCAGTGCCTCGCTCCGGTTGGTCTTTGGGTCTCACTCCTAGTTAAAGCTCAATCTAGCATCTATGCCCTACCCCAGTCATTTGCCCTAACCCTAACCAATTTGTTTATCTCAAATTACCCACCCTAAATTTGGATTTTAGCCCTATTGTATATACCCCCTGATCTAATCTGGCCCTAAACAATTTGAAATTTTGATCCTTAACTCTACTTCTTTCCTGGAAATTAAATCTTAAACCTTACCCAAGTACTGATCTGAAGCCCAAGTAATCCTAATCCCAGCTGAAACCTAAAGCCTAACCCAAAGTCACATCTCCTTTCTAAATTTACTCCCCAAGTCGGGTTGAGTCCTCCCCAAGCAGGGTTGAGAGTGTAGTATTAAAGCCAAGTCGGCATTGTAGTAGCCCAAAATTCGGAAGAGAAAGAGGTCAGATGTAGGCCAAAAGGAAGGGTAAAGGGCAGAGGTTAAGAGAAGGGAAGAAAAGGATGATGAAAAAGGAAAAGTTAAAAGGGGAAAGAGGAGAAGACTGGAAAGGAAGAAAGAAAGAAAAAAGGAAAAATGAGAGCCAAAAAGTCTGGCAGAATTGGAAAAAAGCAAACAGCTAAAAAAAAGATATTACAAGAAAGCCAAAGAAAGCCAAGGAGGCGGGATCAGAGGGGAGAGTATATGTAGGGGCCTCAAACCCAGTGCTCTTCAGTATGCCCTCGCCTGAGGAAGAAGAAACAACTTCGAAACGTCGCGACAAGGGCATACTCATTTAATTTTTTCTATTTTACGTTAGTTTGTTGTTTTAGTTTGTTATTTTGGGGGATTTTGTTTCATGTTTTGGTTTGTGTTTTATTGGTTTTCCTTGGGAGCTCAAATCAGAGACACGTTAAAACTAAATTAAAAGACCACACAGAAAACAAATTGGGATTGAAAATTCTTTATTAACACCAAACCAAGTAACGGACACGGTGAATCAGAACCTGCAAAAAAACAAATACTTACCTTGAACCTGTAAAAAAGAAAATACTTACCTTTCAAATTTAAAAACAATTATGGAGGTAGAGGGATGTGAGGCTGCGGACCATCGGGGTTGATGGCCCGTGCACGCCCTGTTCCTCCTTCGGGAGGGGCAGTTTCTTTTCTTCAACCCTAACCAGCCAGTGCCTCGCTCCGGTTGGTCTTTGGGTCTCACTCCTAGTTAAAGCTCAATCTAGCATCTATGCCCTACCCCAGTCATTTGCCCTAACCCTAACCAATTTGTTTATCTCAAATTACCCACCCTAAATTTGGATTTTAGCCCTATTGTATATACCCCCTGATCTAATCTGGCCCTAAACAATTTGAAATTTTGATCCTTAACTCTACTTCTTTCCTGGAAATTAAATCTTAAACCTTACCCAAGTACTGATCTGAAGCCCAAGTAATCCTAATCCCAGCTGAAACCTAAAGCCTAACCCAAAGTCACATCTCCTTTCTAAATTTACTCCCCAAGTCGGGTTGAGTCCTCCCCAAGCAGGGTTGAGAGTGTAGTATTAAAGCCAAGTCGGCATTGTAGTAGCCCAAAATTCGGAAGAGAAAGAGGTCAGATGTAGGCCAAAAGGAAGGGTAAAGGGCAGAGGTTAAGAGAAGGGAAGAAAAGGATGATGAAAAAGGAAAAGTTAAAAGGGGAAAGAGGAGAAGACTGGAAAGGAAGAAAGAAAGAAAAAAGGAAAAATGAGAGCCAAAAAGTCTGGCAGAATTGGAAAAAAGCAAACAGCTAAAAAAAAGATATTACAAGAAAGCCAAAGAAAGCCAAGGAGGCGGGATCAGAGGGGAGAGTATATGTAGGGGCCTCAAACCCAGTGCTCTTCAGTATGCCCTCGCCTGAGGAAGAAGAAACAACTTCGAAACGTCGCGACAAGGGCATACTCATTTAATTTTTTCTATTTTACGTTAGTTTGTTGTTTTAGTTTGTTATTTTGGGGGATTTTGTTTCATGTTTTGGTTTGTGTTTTATTGGTTTTCCTTGGGAGCTCAAATCAGAGACACGTTAAAACTAAATTAAAAGACCACACAGAAAACAAATTGGGATTGAAAATTCTTTATTAACACCAAACCAAGTAACGGACACGGTGAATCAGAACCTGCAAAAAAACAAATACTTACCTTGAACCTGTAAAAAAGAAAATACTTACCTTTCAAATTTAAAAACAATTATGGAGGTAGAGGGATGTGAGGCTGCGGACCATCGGGGTTGATGGCCCGTGCACGCCCTGTTCCTCCTTCGGGAGGGGCAGTTTCTTTTCTTCAACCCTAACCAGCCAGTGCCTCGCTCCGGTTGGTCTTTGGGTCTCACTCCTAGTTAAAGCTCAATCTAGCATCTATGCCCTACCCCAGTCATTTGCCCTAACCCTAACCAATTTGTTTATCTCAAATTACCCACCCTAAATTTGGATTTTAGCCCTATTGTATATACCCCCTGATCTAATCTGGCCCTAAACAATTTGAAATTTTGATCCTTAACTCTACTTCTTTCCTGGAAATTAAATCTTAAACCTTACCCAAGTACTGATCTGAAGCCCAAGTAATCCTAATCCCAGCTGAAACCTAAAGCCTAACCCAAAGTCACATCTCCTTTCTAAATTTACTCCCCAAGTCGGGTTGAGTCCTCCCCAAGCAGGGTTGAGAGTGTAGTATTAAAGCCAAGTCGGCATTGTAGTAGCCCAAAATTCGGAAGAGAAAGAGGTCAGATGTAGGCCAAAAGGAAGGGTAAAGGGCAGAGGTTAAGAGAAGGGAAGAAAAGGATGATGAAAAAGGAAAAGTTAAAAGGGGAAAGAGGAGAAGACTGGAAAGGAAGAAAGAAAGAAAAAAGGAAAAATGAGAGCCAAAAAGTCTGGCAGAATTGGAAAAAAGCAAACAGCTAAAAAAAAGATATTACAAGAAAGCCAAAGAAAGCCAAGGAGGCGGGATCAGAGGGGAGAGTATATGTAGGGGCCTCAAACCCAGTGCTCTTCAGTATGCCCTCGCCTGAGGAAGAAGAAACAACTTCGAAACGTCGCGACAAGGGCATACTCATTTAATTTTTTCTATTTTACGTTAGTTTGTTGTTTTAGTTTGTTATTTTGGGGGATTTTGTTTCATGTTTTGGTTTGTGTTTTATTGGTTTTCCTTGGGAGCTCAAATCAGAGACACGTTAAAACTAAATTAAAAGACCACACAGAAAACAAATTGGGATTGAAAATTCTTTATTAACACCAAACCAAGTAACGGACACGGTGAATCAGAACCTGCAAAAAAACAAATACTTACCTTGAACCTGTAAAAAAGAAAATACTTACCTTTCAAATTTAAAAACAATTATGGAGGTAGAGGGATGTGAGGCTGCGGACCATCGGGGTTGATGGCCCGTGCACGCCCTGTTCCTCCTTCGGGAGGGGCAGTTTCTTTTCTTCAACCCTAACCAGCCAGTGCCTCGCTCCGGTTGGTCTTTGGGTCTCACTCCTAGTTAAAGCTCAATCTAGCATCTATGCCCTACCCCAGTCATTTGCCCTAACCCTAACCAATTTGTTTATCTCAAATTACCCACCCTAAATTTGGATTTTAGCCCTATTGTATATACCCCCTGATCTAATCTGGCCCTAAACAATTTGAAATTTTGATCCTTAACTCTACTTCTTTCCTGGAAATTAAATCTTAAACCTTACCCAAGTACTGATCTGAAGCCCAAGTAATCCTAATCCCAGCTGAAACCTAAAGCCTAACCCAAAGTCACATCTCCTTTCTAAATTTACTCCCCAAGTCGGGTTGAGTCCTCCCCAAGCAGGGTTGAGAGTGTAGTATTAAAGCCAAGTCGGCATTGTAGTAGCCCAAAATTCGGAAGAGAAAGAGGTCAGATGTAGGCCAAAAGGAAGGGTAAAGGGCAGAGGTTAAGAGAAGGGAAGAAAAGGATGATGAAAAAGGAAAAGTTAAAAGGGGAAAGAGGAGAAGACTGGAAAGGAAGAAAGAAAGAAAAAAGGAAAAATGAGAGCCAAAAAGTCTGGCAGAATTGGAAAAAAGCAAACAGCTAAAAAAAAGATATTACAAGAAAGCCAAAGAAAGCCAAGGAGGCGGGATCAGAGGGGAGAGTATATGTAGGGGCCTCAAACCCAGTGCTCTTCAGTATGCCCTCGCCTGAGGAAGAAGAAACAACTTCGAAACGTCGCGACAAGGGCATACTCATTTAATTTTTTCTATTTTACGTTAGTTTGTTGTTTTAGTTTGTTATTTTGGGGGATTTTGTTTCATGTTTTGGTTTGTGTTTTATTGGTTTTCCTTGGGAGCTCAAATCAGAGACACGTTAAAACTAAATTAAAAGACCACACAGAAAACAAATTGGGATTGAAAATTCTTTATTAACACCAAACCAAGTAACGGACACGGTGAATCAGAACCTGCAAAAAAACAAATACTTACCTTGAACCTGTAAAAAAGAAAATACTTACCTTTCAAATTTAAAAACAATTATGGAGGTAGAGGGATGTGAGGCTGCGGACCATCGGGGTTGATGGCCCGTGCACGCCCTGTTCCTCCTTCGGGAGGGGCAGTTTCTTTTCTTCAACCCTAACCAGCCAGTGCCTCGCTCCGGTTGGTCTTTGGGTCTCACTCCTAGTTAAAGCTCAATCTAGCATCTATGCCCTACCCCAGTCATTTGCCCTAACCCTAACCAATTTGTTTATCTCAAATTACCCACCCTAAATTTGGATTTTAGCCCTATTGTATATACCCCCTGATCTAATCTGGCCCTAAACAATTTGAAATTTTGATCCTTAACTCTACTTCTTTCCTGGAAATTAAATCTTAAACCTTACCCAAGTACTGATCTGAAGCCCAAGTAATCCTAATCCCAGCTGAAACCTAAAGCCTAACCCAAAGTCACATCTCCTTTCTAAATTTACTCCCCAAGTCGGGTTGAGTCCTCCCCAAGCAGGGTTGAGAGTGTAGTATTAAAGCCAAGTCGGCATTGTAGTAGCCCAAAATTCGGAAGAGAAAGAGGTCAGATGTAGGCCAAAAGGAAGGGTAAAGGGCAGAGGTTAAGAGAAGGGAAGAAAAGGATGATGAAAAAGGAAAAGTTAAAAGGGGAAAGAGGAGAAGACTGGAAAGGAAGAAAGAAAGAAAAAAGGAAAAATGAGAGCCAAAAAGTCTGGCAGAATTGGAAAAAAGCAAACAGCTAAAAAAAAGATATTACAAGAAAGCCAAAGAAAGCCAAGGAGGCGGGATCAGAGGGGAGAGTATATGTAGGGGCCTCAAACCCAGTGCTCTTCAGTATGCCCTCGCCTGAGGAAGAAGAAACAACTTCGAAACGTCGCGACAAGGGCATACTCATTTAATTTTTTCTATTTTACGTTAGTTTGTTGTTTTAGTTTGTTATTTTGGGGGATTTTGTTTCATGTTTTGGTTTGTGTTTTATTGGTTTTCCTTGGGAGCTCAAATCAGAGACACGTTAAAACTAAATTAAAAGACCACACAGAAAACAAATTGGGATTGAAAATTCTTTATTAACACCAAACCAAGTAACGGACACGGTGAATCAGAACCTGCAAAAAAACAAATACTTACCTTGAACCTGTAAAAAAGAAAATACTTACCTTTCAAATTTAAAAACAATTATGGAGGTAGAGGGATGTGAGGCTGCGGACCATCGGGGTTGATGGCCCGTGCACGCCCTGTTCCTCCTTCGGGAGGGGCAGTTTCTTTTCTTCAACCCTAACCAGCCAGTGCCTCGCTCCGGTTGGTCTTTGGGTCTCACTCCTAGTTAAAGCTCAATCTAGCATCTATGCCCTACCCCAGTCATTTGCCCTAACCCTAACCAATTTGTTTATCTCAAATTACCCACCCTAAATTTGGATTTTAGCCCTATTGTATATACCCCCTGATCTAATCTGGCCCTAAACAATTTGAAATTTTGATCCTTAACTCTACTTCTTTCCTGGAAATTAAATCTTAAACCTTACCCAAGTACTGATCTGAAGCCCAAGTAATCCTAATCCCAGCTGAAACCTAAAGCCTAACCCAAAGTCACATCTCCTTTCTAAATTTACTCCCCAAGTCGGGTTGAGTCCTCCCCAAGCAGGGTTGAGAGTGTAGTATTAAAGCCAAGTCGGCATTGTAGTAGCCCAAAATTCGGAAGAGAAAGAGGTCAGATGTAGGCCAAAAGGAAGGGTAAAGGGCAGAGGTTAAGAGAAGGGAAGAAAAGGATGATGAAAAAGGAAAAGTTAAAAGGGGAAAGAGGAGAAGACTGGAAAGGAAGAAAGAAAGAAAAAAGGAAAAATGAGAGCCAAAAAGTCTGGCAGAATTGGAAAAAAGCAAACAGCTAAAAAAAAGATATTACAAGAAAGCCAAAGAAAGCCAAGGAGGCGGGATCAGAGGGGAGAGTATATGTAGGGGCCTCAAACCCAGTGCTCTTCAGTATGCCCTCGCCTGAGGAAGAAGAAACAACTTCGAAACGTCGCGACAAGGGCATACTCATTTAATTTTTTCTATTTTACGTTAGTTTGTTGTTTTAGTTTGTTATTTTGGGGGATTTTGTTTCATGTTTTGGTTTGTGTTTTATTGGTTTTCCTTGGGAGCTCAAATCAGAGACACGTTAAAACTAAATTAAAAGACCACACAGAAAACAAATTGGGATTGAAAATTCTTTATTAACACCAAACCAAGTAACGGACACGGTGAATCAGAACCTGCAAAAAAACAAATACTTACCTTGAACCTGTAAAAAAGAAAATACTTACCTTTCAAATTTAAAAACAATTATGGAGGTAGAGGGATGTGAGGCTGCGGACCATCGGGGTTGATGGCCCGTGCACGCCCTGTTCCTCCTTCGGGAGGGGCAGTTTCTTTTCTTCAACCCTAACCAGCCAGTGCCTCGCTCCGGTTGGTCTTTGGGTCTCACTCCTAGTTAAAGCTCAATCTAGCATCTATGCCCTACCCCAGTCATTTGCCCTAACCCTAACCAATTTGTTTATCTCAAATTACCCACCCTAAATTTGGATTTTAGCCCTATTGTATATACCCCCTGATCTAATCTGGCCCTAAACAATTTGAAATTTTGATCCTTAACTCTACTTCTTTCCTGGAAATTAAATCTTAAACCTTACCCAAGTACTGATCTGAAGCCCAAGTAATCCTAATCCCAGCTGAAACCTAAAGCCTAACCCAAAGTCACATCTCCTTTCTAAATTTACTCCCCAAGTCGGGTTGAGTCCTCCCCAAGCAGGGTTGAGAGTGTAGTATTAAAGCCAAGTCGGCATTGTAGTAGCCCAAAATTCGGAAGAGAAAGAGGTCAGATGTAGGCCAAAAGGAAGGGTAAAGGGCAGAGGTTAAGAGAAGGGAAGAAAAGGATGATGAAAAAGGAAAAGTTAAAAGGGGAAAGAGGAGAAGACTGGAAAGGAAGAAAGAAAGAAAAAAGGAAAAATGAGAGCCAAAAAGTCTGGCAGAATTGGAAAAAAGCAAACAGCTAAAAAAAAGATATTACAAGAAAGCCAAAGAAAGCCAAGGAGGCGGGATCAGAGGGGAGAGTATATGTAGGGGCCTCAAACCCAGTGCTCTTCAGTATGCCCTCGCCTGAGGAAGAAGAAACAACTTCGAAACGTCGCGACAAGGGCATACTCATTTAATTTTTTCTATTTTACGTTAGTTTGTTGTTTTAGTTTGTTATTTTGGGGGATTTTGTTTCATGTTTTGGTTTGTGTTTTATTGGTTTTCCTTGGGAGCTCAAATCAGAGACACGTTAAAACTAAATTAAAAGACCACACAGAAAACAAATTGGGATTGAAAATTCTTTATTAACACCAAACCAAGTAACGGACACGGTGAATCAGAACCTGCAAAAAAACAAATACTTACCTTGAACCTGTAAAAAAGAAAATACTTACCTTTCAAATTTAAAAACAATTATGGAGGTAGAGGGATGTGAGGCTGCGGACCATCGGGGTTGATGGCCCGTGCACGCCCTGTTCCTCCTTCGGGAGGGGCAGTTTCTTTTCTTCAACCCTAACCAGCCAGTGCCTCGCTCCGGTTGGTCTTTGGGTCTCACTCCTAGTTAAAGCTCAATCTAGCATCTATGCCCTACCCCAGTCATTTGCCCTAACCCTAACCAATTTGTTTATCTCAAATTACCCACCCTAAATTTGGATTTTAGCCCTATTGTATATACCCCCTGATCTAATCTGGCCCTAAACAATTTGAAATTTTGATCCTTAACTCTACTTCTTTCCTGGAAATTAAATCTTAAACCTTACCCAAGTACTGATCTGAAGCCCAAGTAATCCTAATCCCAGCTGAAACCTAAAGCCTAACCCAAAGTCACATCTCCTTTCTAAATTTACTCCCCAAGTCGGGTTGAGTCCTCCCCAAGCAGGGTTGAGAGTGTAGTATTAAAGCCAAGTCGGCATTGTAGTAGCCCAAAATTCGGAAGAGAAAGAGGTCAGATGTAGGCCAAAAGGAAGGGTAAAGGGCAGAGGTTAAGAGAAGGGAAGAAAAGGATGATGAAAAAGGAAAAGTTAAAAGGGGAAAGAGGAGAAGACTGGAAAGGAAGAAAGAAAGAAAAAAGGAAAAATGAGAGCCAAAAAGTCTGGCAGAATTGGAAAAAAGCAAACAGCTAAAAAAAAGATATTACAAGAAAGCCAAAGAAAGCCAAGGAGGCGGGATCAGAGGGGAGAGTATATGTAGGGGCCTCAAACCCAGTGCTCTTCAGTATGCCCTCGCCTGAGGAAGAAGAAACAACTTCGAAACGTCGCGACAAGGGCATACTCATTTAATTTTTTCTATTTTACGTTAGTTTGTTGTTTTAGTTTGTTATTTTGGGGGATTTTGTTTCATGTTTTGGTTTGTGTTTTATTGGTTTTCCTTGGGAGCTCAAATCAGAGACACGTTAAAACTAAATTAAAAGACCACACAGAAAACAAATTGGGATTGAAAATTCTTTATTAACACCAAACCAAGTAACGGACACGGTGAATCAGAACCTGCAAAAAAACAAATACTTACCTTGAACCTGTAAAAAAGAAAATACTTACCTTTCAAATTTAAAAACAATTATGGAGGTAGAGGGATGTGAGGCTGCGGACCATCGGGGTTGATGGCCCGTGCACGCCCTGTTCCTCCTTCGGGAGGGGCAGTTTCTTTTCTTCAACCCTAACCAGCCAGTGCCTCGCTCCGGTTGGTCTTTGGGTCTCACTCCTAGTTAAAGCTCAATCTAGCATCTATGCCCTACCCCAGTCATTTGCCCTAACCCTAACCAATTTGTTTATCTCAAATTACCCACCCTAAATTTGGATTTTAGCCCTATTGTATATACCCCCTGATCTAATCTGGCCCTAAACAATTTGAAATTTTGATCCTTAACTCTACTTCTTTCCTGGAAATTAAATCTTAAACCTTACCCAAGTACTGATCTGAAGCCCAAGTAATCCTAATCCCAGCTGAAACCTAAAGCCTAACCCAAAGTCACATCTCCTTTCTAAATTTACTCCCCAAGTCGGGTTGAGTCCTCCCCAAGCAGGGTTGAGAGTGTAGTATTAAAGCCAAGTCGGCATTGTAGTAGCCCAAAATTCGGAAGAGAAAGAGGTCAGATGTAGGCCAAAAGGAAGGGTAAAGGGCAGAGGTTAAGAGAAGGGAAGAAAAGGATGATGAAAAAGGAAAAGTTAAAAGGGGAAAGAGGAGAAGACTGGAAAGGAAGAAAGAAAGAAAAAAGGAAAAATGAGAGCCAAAAAGTCTGGCAGAATTGGAAAAAAGCAAACAGCTAAAAAAAAGATATTACAAGAAAGCCAAAGAAAGCCAAGGAGGCGGGATCAGAGGGGAGAGTATATGTAGGGGCCTCAAACCCAGTGCTCTTCAGTATGCCCTCGCCTGAGGAAGAAGAAACAACTTCGAAACGTCGCGACAAGGGCATACTCATTTAATTTTTTCTATTTTACGTTAGTTTGTTGTTTTAGTTTGTTATTTTGGGGGATTTTGTTTCATGTTTTGGTTTGTGTTTTATTGGTTTTCCTTGGGAGCTCAAATCAGAGACACGTTAAAACTAAATTAAAAGACCACACAGAAAACAAATTGGGATTGAAAATTCTTTATTAACACCAAACCAAGTAACGGACACGGTGAATCAGAACCTGCAAAAAAACAAATACTTACCTTGAACCTGTAAAAAAGAAAATACTTACCTTTCAAATTTAAAAACAATTATGGAGGTAGAGGGATGTGAGGCTGCGGACCATCGGGGTTGATGGCCCGTGCACGCCCTGTTCCTCCTTCGGGAGGGGCAGTTTCTTTTCTTCAACCCTAACCAGCCAGTGCCTCGCTCCGGTTGGTCTTTGGGTCTCACTCCTAGTTAAAGCTCAATCTAGCATCTATGCCCTACCCCAGTCATTTGCCCTAACCCTAACCAATTTGTTTATCTCAAATTACCCACCCTAAATTTGGATTTTAGCCCTATTGTATATACCCCCTGATCTAATCTGGCCCTAAACAATTTGAAATTTTGATCCTTAACTCTACTTCTTTCCTGGAAATTAAATCTTAAACCTTACCCAAGTACTGATCTGAAGCCCAAGTAATCCTAATCCCAGCTGAAACCTAAAGCCTAACCCAAAGTCACATCTCCTTTCTAAATTTACTCCCCAAGTCGGGTTGAGTCCTCCCCAAGCAGGGTTGAGAGTGTAGTATTAAAGCCAAGTCGGCATTGTAGTAGCCCAAAATTCGGAAGAGAAAGAGGTCAGATGTAGGCCAAAAGGAAGGGTAAAGGGCAGAGGTTAAGAGAAGGGAAGAAAAGGATGATGAAAAAGGAAAAGTTAAAAGGGGAAAGAGGAGAAGACTGGAAAGGAAGAAAGAAAGAAAAAAGGAAAAATGAGAGCCAAAAAGTCTGGCAGAATTGGAAAAAAGCAAACAGCTAAAAAAAAGATATTACAAGAAAGCCAAAGAAAGCCAAGGAGGCGGGATCAGAGGGGAGAGTATATGTAGGGGCCTCAAACCCAGTGCTCTTCAGTATGCCCTCGCCTGAGGAAGAAGAAACAACTTCGAAACGTCGCGACAAGGGCATACTCATTTAATTTTTTCTATTTTACGTTAGTTTGTTGTTTTAGTTTGTTATTTTGGGGGATTTTGTTTCATGTTTTGGTTTGTGTTTTATTGGTTTTCCTTGGGAGCTCAAATCAGAGACACGTTAAAACTAAATTAAAAGACCACACAGAAAACAAATTGGGATTGAAAATTCTTTATTAACACCAAACCAAGTAACGGACACGGTGAATCAGAACCTGCAAAAAAACAAATACTTACCTTGAACCTGTAAAAAAGAAAATACTTACCTTTCAAATTTAAAAACAATTATGGAGGTAGAGGGATGTGAGGCTGCGGACCATCGGGGTTGATGGCCCGTGCACGCCCTGTTCCTCCTTCGGGAGGGGCAGTTTCTTTTCTTCAACCCTAACCAGCCAGTGCCTCGCTCCGGTTGGTCTTTGGGTCTCACTCCTAGTTAAAGCTCAATCTAGCATCTATGCCCTACCCCAGTCATTTGCCCTAACCCTAACCAATTTGTTTATCTCAAATTACCCACCCTAAATTTGGATTTTAGCCCTATTGTATATACCCCCTGATCTAATCTGGCCCTAAACAATTTGAAATTTTGATCCTTAACTCTACTTCTTTCCTGGAAATTAAATCTTAAACCTTACCCAAGTACTGATCTGAAGCCCAAGTAATCCTAATCCCAGCTGAAACCTAAAGCCTAACCCAAAGTCACATCTCCTTTCTAAATTTACTCCCCAAGTCGGGTTGAGTCCTCCCCAAGCAGGGTTGAGAGTGTAGTATTAAAGCCAAGTCGGCATTGTAGTAGCCCAAAATTCGGAAGAGAAAGAGGTCAGATGTAGGCCAAAAGGAAGGGTAAAGGGCAGAGGTTAAGAGAAGGGAAGAAAAGGATGATGAAAAAGGAAAAGTTAAAAGGGGAAAGAGGAGAAGACTGGAAAGGAAGAAAGAAAGAAAAAAGGAAAAATGAGAGCCAAAAAGTCTGGCAGAATTGGAAAAAAGCAAACAGCTAAAAAAAAGATATTACAAGAAAGCCAAAGAAAGCCAAGGAGGCGGGATCAGAGGGGAGAGTATATGTAGGGGCCTCAAACCCAGTGCTCTTCAGTATGCCCTCGCCTGAGGAAGAAGAAACAACTTCGAAACGTCGCGACAAGGGCATACTCATTTAATTTTTTCTATTTTACGTTAGTTTGTTGTTTTAGTTTGTTATTTTGGGGGATTTTGTTTCATGTTTTGGTTTGTGTTTTATTGGTTTTCCTTGGGAGCTCAAATCAGAGACACGTTAAAACTAAATTAAAAGACCACACAGAAAACAAATTGGGATTGAAAATTCTTTATTAACACCAAACCAAGTAACGGACACGGTGAATCAGAACCTGCAAAAAAACAAATACTTACCTTGAACCTGTAAAAAAGAAAATACTTACCTTTCAAATTTAAAAACAATTATGGAGGTAGAGGGATGTGAGGCTGCGGACCATCGGGGTTGATGGCCCGTGCACGCCCTGTTCCTCCTTCGGGAGGGGCAGTTTCTTTTCTTCAACCCTAACCAGCCAGTGCCTCGCTCCGGTTGGTCTTTGGGTCTCACTCCTAGTTAAAGCTCAATCTAGCATCTATGCCCTACCCCAGTCATTTGCCCTAACCCTAACCAATTTGTTTATCTCAAATTACCCACCCTAAATTTGGATTTTAGCCCTATTGTATATACCCCCTGATCTAATCTGGCCCTAAACAATTTGAAATTTTGATCCTTAACTCTACTTCTTTCCTGGAAATTAAATCTTAAACCTTACCCAAGTACTGATCTGAAGCCCAAGTAATCCTAATCCCAGCTGAAACCTAAAGCCTAACCCAAAGTCACATCTCCTTTCTAAATTTACTCCCCAAGTCGGGTTGAGTCCTCCCCAAGCAGGGTTGAGAGTGTAGTATTAAAGCCAAGTCGGCATTGTAGTAGCCCAAAATTCGGAAGAGAAAGAGGTCAGATGTAGGCCAAAAGGAAGGGTAAAGGGCAGAGGTTAAGAGAAGGGAAGAAAAGGATGATGAAAAAGGAAAAGTTAAAAGGGGAAAGAGGAGAAGACTGGAAAGGAAGAAAGAAAGAAAAAAGGAAAAATGAGAGCCAAAAAGTCTGGCAGAATTGGAAAAAAGCAAACAGCTAAAAAAAAGATATTACAAGAAAGCCAAAGAAAGCCAAGGAGGCGGGATCAGAGGGGAGAGTATATGTAGGGGCCTCAAACCCAGTGCTCTTCAGTATGCCCTCGCCTGAGGAAGAAGAAACAACTTCGAAACGTCGCGACAAGGGCATACTCATTTAATTTTTTCTATTTTACGTTAGTTTGTTGTTTTAGTTTGTTATTTTGGGGGATTTTGTTTCATGTTTTGGTTTGTGTTTTATTGGTTTTCCTTGGGAGCTCAAATCAGAGACACGTTAAAACTAAATTAAAAGACCACACAGAAAACAAATTGGGATTGAAAATTCTTTATTAACACCAAACCAAGTAACGGACACGGTGAATCAGAACCTGCAAAAAAACAAATACTTACCTTGAACCTGTAAAAAAGAAAATACTTACCTTTCAAATTTAAAAACAATTATGGAGGTAGAGGGATGTGAGGCTGCGGACCATCGGGGTTGATGGCCCGTGCACGCCCTGTTCCTCCTTCGGGAGGGGCAGTTTCTTTTCTTCAACCCTAACCAGCCAGTGCCTCGCTCCGGTTGGTCTTTGGGTCTCACTCCTAGTTAAAGCTCAATCTAGCATCTATGCCCTACCCCAGTCATTTGCCCTAACCCTAACCAATTTGTTTATCTCAAATTACCCACCCTAAATTTGGATTTTAGCCCTATTGTATATACCCCCTGATCTAATCTGGCCCTAAACAATTTGAAATTTTGATCCTTAACTCTACTTCTTTCCTGGAAATTAAATCTTAAACCTTACCCAAGTACTGATCTGAAGCCCAAGTAATCCTAATCCCAGCTGAAACCTAAAGCCTAACCCAAAGTCACATCTCCTTTCTAAATTTACTCCCCAAGTCGGGTTGAGTCCTCCCCAAGCAGGGTTGAGAGTGTAGTATTAAAGCCAAGTCGGCATTGTAGTAGCCCAAAATTCGGAAGAGAAAGAGGTCAGATGTAGGCCAAAAGGAAGGGTAAAGGGCAGAGGTTAAGAGAAGGGAAGAAAAGGATGATGAAAAAGGAAAAGTTAAAAGGGGAAAGAGGAGAAGACTGGAAAGGAAGAAAGAAAGAAAAAAGGAAAAATGAGAGCCAAAAAGTCTGGCAGAATTGGAAAAAAGCAAACAGCTAAAAAAAAGATATTACAAGAAAGCCAAAGAAAGCCAAGGAGGCGGGATCAGAGGGGAGAGTATATGTAGGGGCCTCAAACCCAGTGCTCTTCAGTATGCCCTCGCCTGAGGAAGAAGAAACAACTTCGAAACGTCGCGACAAGGGCATACTCATTTAATTTTTTCTATTTTACGTTAGTTTGTTGTTTTAGTTTGTTATTTTGGGGGATTTTGTTTCATGTTTTGGTTTGTGTTTTATTGGTTTTCCTTGGGAGCTCAAATCAGAGACACGTTAAAACTAAATTAAAAGACCACACAGAAAACAAATTGGGATTGAAAATTCTTTATTAACACCAAACCAAGTAACGGACACGGTGAATCAGAACCTGCAAAAAAACAAATACTTACCTTGAACCTGTAAAAAAGAAAATACTTACCTTTCAAATTTAAAAACAATTATGGAGGTAGAGGGATGTGAGGCTGCGGACCATCGGGGTTGATGGCCCGTGCACGCCCTGTTCCTCCTTCGGGAGGGGCAGTTTCTTTTCTTCAACCCTAACCAGCCAGTGCCTCGCTCCGGTTGGTCTTTGGGTCTCACTCCTAGTTAAAGCTCAATCTAGCATCTATGCCCTACCCCAGTCATTTGCCCTAACCCTAACCAATTTGTTTATCTCAAATTACCCACCCTAAATTTGGATTTTAGCCCTATTGTATATACCCCCTGATCTAATCTGGCCCTAAACAATTTGAAATTTTGATCCTTAACTCTACTTCTTTCCTGGAAATTAAATCTTAAACCTTACCCAAGTACTGATCTGAAGCCCAAGTAATCCTAATCCCAGCTGAAACCTAAAGCCTAACCCAAAGTCACATCTCCTTTCTAAATTTACTCCCCAAGTCGGGTTGAGTCCTCCCCAAGCAGGGTTGAGAGTGTAGTATTAAAGCCAAGTCGGCATTGTAGTAGCCCAAAATTCGGAAGAGAAAGAGGTCAGATGTAGGCCAAAAGGAAGGGTAAAGGGCAGAGGTTAAGAGAAGGGAAGAAAAGGATGATGAAAAAGGAAAAGTTAAAAGGGGAAAGAGGAGAAGACTGGAAAGGAAGAAAGAAAGAAAAAAGGAAAAATGAGAGCCAAAAAGTCTGGCAGAATTGGAAAAAAGCAAACAGCTAAAAAAAAGATATTACAAGAAAGCCAAAGAAAGCCAAGGAGGCGGGATCAGAGGGGAGAGTATATGTAGGGGCCTCAAACCCAGTGCTCTTCAGTATGCCCTCGCCTGAGGAAGAAGAAACAACTTCGAAACGTCGCGACAAGGGCATACTCATTTAATTTTTTCTATTTTACGTTAGTTTGTTGTTTTAGTTTGTTATTTTGGGGGATTTTGTTTCATGTTTTGGTTTGTGTTTTATTGGTTTTCCTTGGGAGCTCAAATCAGAGACACGTTAAAACTAAATTAAAAGACCACACAGAAAACAAATTGGGATTGAAAATTCTTTATTAACACCAAACCAAGTAACGGACACGGTGAATCAGAACCTGCAAAAAAACAAATACTTACCTTGAACCTGTAAAAAAGAAAATACTTACCTTTCAAATTTAAAAACAATTATGGAGGTAGAGGGATGTGAGGCTGCGGACCATCGGGGTTGATGGCCCGTGCACGCCCTGTTCCTCCTTCGGGAGGGGCAGTTTCTTTTCTTCAACCCTAACCAGCCAGTGCCTCGCTCCGGTTGGTCTTTGGGTCTCACTCCTAGTTAAAGCTCAATCTAGCATCTCATCTATGCCCTACCCCAGTCATTTGCCCTAACCCTAACCAATTTGTTTATCTCAAATTACCCACCCTAAATTTGGATTTTAGCCCTATTGTATATACCCCCTGATCTAATCTGGCCCTAAACAATTTGAAATTTGATCCTTAACTCTACTTCTTTCCTGGAAATTAAATCTTAAACCTTACCCAAGTACTGATCTGAAGCCCAAGTAATCCTAATCCCAGCTGAAACCTAAAGCCTAACCCAAAGTCACATCTCCTTTCTAAATTTACTCCCCAAGTCGGGTTGAGTCCTCCCCAAGCAGGGTTGAGAGTGTAGTATTAAAGCCAAGTCGGCATTGTAGTAGCCCAAAATTCGGAAGAGAAAGAGGTCAGATGTAGGCCAAAAGGAAGGGGTAAAGGGCAGAGGTTAAGAGAAGGGAAGAAAAGGATGATGAAAAGGAAAAGTTAAAAGGGGAAAGAGGAGAAGACTGGAAAGGAAGAAAGAAAGAAAAAAGGAAAAATGAGAGCCAAAAAGTCTGGCAGAATTGGAAAAAAGCAAACAGCTAAAAAAAAGATATTACAAGAAAGCCAAAGAAAGCCAGGAGGCGGGATCAGAGGGGAGAGTATATGTAGGGGCCTCAACCCAGTGCTCTTCAGTATGCCCTCGCCTGAGGAAGAAGAAACAACTTCGAAACGTCGCGACAAGGGCATACTCATTTAATTTTTTCTATTTTACGTTAGTTTGTTGTTTTAGTTTGTTATTTTGGGGGATTTTGTTTCATGTTTTGGTTTGTGTTTTATTGGTTTTCCTTGGGAGCTCAAATCAGAGACACGTTAAAACTAAATTAAAAGACCACACAGAAAACAAATTGGGATTGAAAATTCTTTATTAACACCAAACCAAGTAACGGACACGGTGAATCAGAACCTGCAAAAAAACAAATACTTACCTTGAACCTGTAAAAAAGAAAATACTTACCTTTCAAATTTAAAAACAATTATGGAGGTAGAGGGATGTGAGGCTGCGGACCATCGGGGTTGATGGCCCGTGCACGCCCTGTTCCTCCTTCGGGAGGGGCAGTTTCTTTTCTTCAACCCTAACCAGCCAGTGCCTCGCTCCGGTTGGTCTTTGGGTCTCACTCCTAGTTAAAGCTCAATCTAGCATCTATGCCCTACCCCAGTCATTTGCCCTAACCCTAACCAATTTGTTTATCTCAAATTACCCACCCCTAAATTTGGATTTTAGCCCTATTGTATATACCCCCTGATCTAATCTGGCCCTAAACAATTTGAAATTTTGATCCTTAACTCTACTTCTTTCCTGGAAATTAAATCTTAAACCTTACCCAAGTACTGATCTGAAGCCCAAGTAATCCTAATCCCAGCTGAAACCTAAAGCCTAACCCAAAGTCACATCTCCTTTCTAAATTTACTCCCCAAGTCGGGTTGAGTCCTCCCAAGCAGGGTTGAGAGTGTAGTATTAAAGCCAAGTCGGCATTGTAGTAGCCCAAAATTCGGAAGAGAAAGAGGTCAGATGTAGGCCAAAAGGAAGGGTAAAGGGCAGAGGTTAAGAGAAGGGAAGAAAAGGATGATGAAAAAGGAAAAGTTAAAAGGGGAAAGAGGAGAAGACTGGAAAGGAAGAAAGAAAGAAAAAAGGAAAAATGAGAGCCAAAAAGTCTGGCAGAATTGGAAAAAAGCAAACAGCTAAAAAAAAGATATTACAAGAAAGCCAAAGAAAGCCAAGGAGGCGGGATCAGAGGGGAGAGTATATGTAGGGGGCCTCAAACCCAGTGCTCTTCAGTATGCCCTCGCCTGAGGAAGAAGAAACAACTTCGAAACGTCGCGACAAGGCATACTCATTTAATTTTTTCTATTTTACGTTAGTTTGTTGTTTAGTTTGTTATTTTGGGGGATTTTGTTTCATGTTTTGGTTTGTGTTTTATTGGTTTTCCTTGGGAGCTCAAATCAGAGACACGTTAAAACTAAATTAAAAGACCACACAGAAAACAAATTGGGATTGAAATTCTTTATTAACACCAAACCAAGTAACGGACACGGTGAATCAGAACCTGCAAAAAAACAAATACTTACCTTGAACCTGTAAAAAAGAAAATTACTTACCTTTCAAATTTAAAAACAATTATGGAGGTAGAGGGATGTGAGGCTGCGGACCATCGGGGTTGATGGCCCGTGCACGCCCTGTTCCTCCTTCGGGAGGGGCAGTTTCTTTTCTTCAACCCTAACCAGCCAGTGCCTCGCTCCGGTTGGTCTTTGGGTCTCACTCCTAGTTAAAGCTCAATCTAGCATCTATGCCCTACCCCAGTCATTTGCCCTAACCCTAACCAATTTGTTTATCTCAAATTACCCACCCTAAATTTGGATTTTAGCCCTATTGTATATACCCCCTGATCTAATCTGGCCCTAAACAATTTGAAATTTTGATCCTTAACTCTACTTCTTTCCTGGAAATTAAATCTTAAACCTTACCCAAGTACTGATCTGAAGCCCAAGTAATCCTAATCCCAGCTGAAACCTAAAGCCTAACCCAAAGTCACATCTCCTTTCTAAATTTACTCCCCAAGTCGGGTTGAGTCCTCCCCAAGCAGGGTTGAGAGTGTAGTATTAAAGCCAAGTCGGCATTGTAGTAGCCCAAAATTCGGAAGAGAAAGAGGTCAGATGTAGGCCAAAAGGAAGGGTAAAGGGCAGAGGTTAAGAGAAGGGAAGAAAAGGATGATGAAAAAGGAAAAGTTAAAAGGGGAAAGAGGAGAAGACTGGAAAGGAAGAAAGAAAGAAAAAAGGAAAAATGAGAGCCAAAAAGTCTGGCAGAATTGGAAAAAAGCAAACAGCTAAAAAAAAGATATTACAAGAAAGCCAAAGAAAGCCAAGGAGGCGGGATCAGAGGGGAGAGTATATGTAGGGGCCTCAAACCCAGTGCTCTTCAGTATGCCCTCGCCTGAGGAAGAAGAAACAACTTCGAAACGTCGCGACAAGGGCATACTCATTTAATTTTTTCTATTTTACGTTAGTTTGTTGTTTTAGTTTGTTATTTTGGGGGATTTTGTTTCATGTTTTGGTTTGTGTTTTATTGGTTTTCCTTGGGAGCTCAAATCAGAGACACGTTAAAACTAAATTAAAAGACCACACAGAAAACAAATTGGGATTGAAAATTCTTTATTAACACCAAACCAAGTAACGGACACGGTGAATCAGAACCTGCAAAAAAACAAATACTTACCTTGAACCTGTAAAAAAGAAAATACTTACCTTTCAAATTTAAAAACAATTATGGAGGTAGAGGGATGTGAGGCTGCGGACCATCGGGGTTGATGGCCCGTGCACGCCCTGTTCCTCCTTCGGGAGGGGCAGTTTCTTTTCTTCAACCCTAACCAGCCAGTGCCTCGCTCCGGTTGGTCTTTGGGTCTCACTCCTAGTTAAAGCTCAATCTAGCATCTATGCCCTACCCCAGTCATTTGCCCTAACCCTAACCAATTTGTTTATCTCAAATTACCCACCCTAAATTTGGATTTTAGCCCTATTGTATATACCCCCTGATCTAATCTGGCCCTAAACAATTTGAAATTTTGATCCTTAACTCTACTTCTTTCCTGGAAATTAAATCTTAAACCTTACCCAAGTACTGATCTGAAGCCCAAGTAATCCTAATCCCAGCTGAAACCTAAAGCCTAACCCAAGTCACATCTCCTTTCTAAATTTACTCCCCAAGTCGGGTTGAGTCCTCCCCAAGCAGGGTTGAGAGTGTAGTATTAAAGCCAAGTCGGCATTGTAGTAGCCCAAAATTCGGAAGAGAAAGAGGTCAGATGTAGGCCAAAAGGAAGGGTAAAGGGCAGAGGTTAAGAGAAGGGAAGAAAAGGATGATGAAAAAGGAAAAGTTAAAAGGGGAAAGAGGAGAAGACTGGAAAGGAAGAAAGAAAGAAAAAAGGAAAAATGAGAGCCAAAAAGTCTGGCAGAATTGGAAAAAAGCAAACAGCTAAAAAAAAGATATTACAAGAAAGCCAAAGAAAGCCAAGGAGGCGGGATCAGAGGGGAGAGTATATGTAGGGGCCTCAAACCCAGTGCTCTTCAGTATGCCCTCGCCTGAGGAAGAAGAAACAACTACGAAACGTCGCGACAAGGGCATACTCATTTAATTTTTTCTATTTTACGTTAGTTTGTTGTTTTAGTTTGTTATTTTGGGGGATTTTGTTTCATGTTTTGGTTTGTGTTTATTGGTTTTCCTTGGGAGCTCAAATCAGAGACACGTTAAAACTAAATTAAAAGACCACACAGAAAACAAATTGGGATTGAAAATTCTTTATTAACACCAAACCAAGTAACGGACACGGTGAATCAGAACCTGCAAAAAAACAAATACTTACCTTGAACCTGTAAAAAAGAAAATACTTACCTTTCAAATTTAAAAACAATTATGGAGGTAGAGGGATGTGAGGCTGCGGACCATCGGGGTTGATGGCCCGTGCACGCCCTGTTCCTCCTTCGGGAGGGGCAGTTTCTTTTCTTCAACCCTAACCAGCCAGTGCCTCGCTCCGGTTGGTCTTTGGGTCTCACTCCTAGTTAAAGCTCAATCTAGCATCTATGCCCTACCCCAGTCATTTGCCCTAACCCTAACCAATTTGTTTATCTCAAATTACCCACCCTAAATTTGGATTTTAGCCCTATTGTATATACCCCCTGATCTAATCTGGCCCTAAACAATTTGAAATTTTGATCCTTAACTCTACTTCTTTCCTGGAAATTAAATCTTTAAACCTTACCCAAGTACTGATCTGAAGCCCAAGTAATCCTAATCCCAGCTGAAACCTAAAGCCTAACCCAAAGTCACATCTCCTTTCTAAATTTACTCCCCAAGTCGGGTTGAGTCCTCCCCAAGCAGGGTTGAGAGTGTAGTATTAAAGCCAAGTCGGCATTGTAGTAGCCCAAAATTCGGAAGAGAAAGAGGTCAGATGTAGGCCAAAAGGAAGGGTAAAGGGCAGAGGTTAAGAGAAGGGAAGAAAAGGATGATGAAAAAGGAAAAGTTAAAAGGGGAAAGAGGAGAAGACTGGAAAGGAAGAAAGAAAGAAAAAAGGAAAAATGAGAGCCAAAAAGTCTGGCAGAATTGGAAAAAAGCAAACAGCTAAAAAAAAGATATTACAAGAAAGCCAAAGAAAGCCAAGGAGGCGGGATCAGAGGGGAGAGTATATGTAGGGGCCTCAAACCCAGTGCTCTTCAGTATGCCCTCGCCTGAGGAAGAAGAAACAACTTCGAAACGTCGCGACAAGGGCATACTCATTTAATTTTTTCTATTTTACGTTAGTTTGTTGTTTTAGTTTGTTATTTTGGGGGATTTTGTTTCATGTTTTGGTTTGTGTTTTATTGGTTTTCCTTGGGAGCTCAAATCAGAGACACGTTAAAACTAAATTAAAAGACCACACAGAAAACAAATTGGGATTGAAAATTCTTTATTAACACCAAACCAAGTAACGGACACGGTGAATCAGAACCTGCAAAAAAACAAATACTTACCTTGAACCTGTAAAAAAGAAAATACTTACCTTTCAAATTTAAAAACAATTATGGAGGTAGAGGGATGTGAGGCTGCGGACCATCGGGGTTGATGGCCCGTGCACGCCCTGTTCCTCCTTCGGGAGGGGCAGTTTCTTTTCTTCAACCCTAACCAGCCAGTGCCTCGCTCCGGTTGGTCTTTGGGTCTCACTCCTAGTTAAAGCTCAATCTAGCATCTATGCCCTACCCCAGTCATTTGCCCTAACCCTAACCAATTTGTTTATCTCAAATTACCCACCCTAAATTTGGATTTTAGCCCTATTGTATATACCCCCTGATCTAATCTGGCCCTAAACAATTTGAAATTTTGATCCTTAACTCTACTTCTTTCCTGGAAATTAAATCTTAAACCTTACCCAAGTACTGATCTGAAGCCCAAGTAATCCTAATCCCAGCTGAAACCTAAAGCCTAACCCAAAGTCACATCTCCTTTCTAAATTTACTCCCCAAGTCGGGTTGAGTCCTCCCCAAGCAGGGTTGAGAGTGTAGTATTAAAGCCAAGTCGGCATTGTAGTAGCCCAAAATTCGGAAGAGAAAGAGGTCAGATGTAGGCCAAAAGGAAGGGTAAAGGGCAGAGGTTAAGAGAAGGGAAGAAAAGGATGATGAAAAAGGAAAAGTTAAAAGGGGAAAGAGGAGAAGACTGGAAAGGAAGAAAGAAAGAAAAAAGGAAAAATGAGAGCCAAAAAGTCTGGCAGATTGGAAAAAAGCAAACAGCTAAAAAAAAGATATTACAAGAAAGCCAAAGAAAGCCAAGGAGGCGGGATCAGAGGGGAGAGTATATGTAGGGGCCTCAAACCCAGTGCTCTTCAGTATGCCCTCGCCTGAGGAAGAAGAAACAACTTCGAAACGTCGCGACAAGGGCATACTCATTTAATTTTTTCTATTTTACGTTAGTTTGTTGTTTTAGTTTGTTATTTTGGGGGATTTTGTTTCATGTTTTGGTTTGTGTTTTATTGGTTTTCCTTGGGAGCTCAAATCAGAGACACGTTAAAACTAAATTAAAAGACCACACAGAAAACAAATTGGGATTGAAAATTCTTTATTAACACCAAACCAAGTAACGGACACGGTGAATCAGAACCTGCAAAAAAACAAATACTTACCTTGAACCTGTAAAAAAGAAAATACTTACCTTTCAAATTTAAAAACAATTATGGAGGTAGAGGGATGTGAGGCTGCGGACCATCGGGGTTGATGGCCCGTGCACGCCCTGTTCCTCCTTCGGGAGGGGCAGTTTCTTTTCTTCAACCCTAACCAGCCAGTGCCTCGCTCCGGTTGGTCTTTGGGTCTCACTCCTAGTTAAAGCTCAATCTAGCATCTATGCCCTACCCCAGTCATTTGCCCTAACCCTAACCAATTTGTTTATCTCAAATTACCCACCCTAAATTTGGATTTTAGCCCTATTGTATATACCCCTGATCTAATCTGGCCCTAAAACAATTTGAAATTTTGATCCTTAACTCTACTTCTTTCCTGGAAATTAAATCTTAAACCTTACCCAAGTACTGATCTGAAGCCCAAGTAATCCTAATCCCAGCTGAAACCTAAAGCCTAACCCAAAGTCACATCTCCTTTCTAAATTTACTCCCCAAGTCGGGTTGAGTCCTCCCCAAGCAGGGTTGAGAGTGTAGTATTAAAGCCAAGTCGGCATTGTAGTAGCCCAAAATTCGGAAGAGAAAGAGGTCAGATGTAGGCCAAAAGGAAGGGTAAAGGGCAGAGGTTAAGAGAAGGGAAGAAAAGGATGATGAAAAAGGAAAAGTTAAAAGGGGAAAGAGGAGAAGACTGGAAAGGAAGAAAGAAAGAAAAAAGGAAAAATGAGAGCCAAAAAGTCTGGCAGAATTGGAAAAAAGCAAACAGCTAAAAAAAGATATTACAAGAAAGCCAAAGAAAGCCAAGGAGGCGGGATCAGAGGGGAGAGTATATGTAGGGGCCTCAAACCCAGTGCTCTTCAGTATGCCCTCGCCTGAGGAAGAAGAAACAACTTCGAAACGTCGCGACAAGGGCATACTCATTTAATTTTTTCTATTTTACGTTAGTTTGTTGTTTTAGTTTGTTATTTTGGGGGATTTTGTTTCATGTTTTGGTTTGTGTTTTATTGGTTTCCTTGGGAGCTCAAATCAGAGACACGTTAAAACTAAATTAAAAGACCACACAGAAAACAAATTGGGATTGAAAATTCTTTATTAACACCAAACCAAGTAACGGACACGGTGAATCAGAACCTGCAAAAAACAAATACTTACCTTGAACCTGTAAAAAAGAAAATACTTACCTTTCAAATTTAAAAACAATTATGGAGGTAGAGGGATGTGAGGCTGCGGACCATCGGGGTTGATGGCCCGTGCACGCCCTGTTCCTCCTTCGGGAGGGGCAGTTTCTTTTCTTCAACCCTAACCAGCCAGTGCCTCGCTCCGGTTGGTCTTTGGGTCTCACTCCTAGTTAAAGCTCAATCTAGCATCTATGCCCTACCCCAGTCATTTGCCCTAACCCTAACCAATTTGTTTATCTCAAATTACCCACCCTAAATTTGGATTTTAGCCCTATTGTATATACCCCCTGATCTAATCTGGCCCTAAACAATTTGAAATTTTGATCCTTAACTCTACTTCTTTCCTGGAAATTAAATCTTAAACCTTACCCAAGTACTGATCTGAAGCCCAAGTAATCCTAATCCCAGCTGAAACCTAAAGCCTAACCCAAAGTCACATCTCCTTTCTAAATTTACTCCCCAAGTCGGGTTGAGTCCTCCCCAAGCAGGGTTGAGAGTGTAGTATTAAAGCCAAGTCGGCATTGTAGTAGCCCAAAATTCGGAAGAGAAAGAGGTCAGATGTAGGCCAAAAGGAAGGGTAAAGGGCAGAGGTTAAGAGAAGGGAAGAAAAGGATGATGAAAAAGGAAAAGTTAAAAGGGGAAAGAGGAGAAGACTGGAAAGGAAGAAAGAAAGAAAAAAGGAAAAATGAGAGCCAAAAAGTCTGGCAGAATTGGAAAAAAGCAAACAGCTAAAAAAAAGATATTACAAGAAAGCCAAAGAAAGCCAAGGAGGCGGGATCAGAGGGGAGAGTATATGTAGGGGCCTCAAACCCAGTGCTCTTCAGTATGCCCTCGCCTGAGGAAGAAGAAACAACTTCGAAACGTCGCGACAAGGGCATACTCATTTAATTTTTTCTATTTTACGTTAGTTTGTTGTTTTAGTTTGTTATTTTGGGGGATTTTGTTTCATGTTTTGGTTTGTGTTTTATTGGTTTTCCTTGGGAGCTCAAATCAGAGACACGTTAAAACTAAATTAAAAGACCACACAGAAAACAAATTGGGATTGAAAATTCTTTATTAACACCAAACCAAGTAACGGACACGGTGAATCAGAACCTGCAAAAAAACAAATACTTACCTTGAACCTGTAAAAAAGAAAATACTTACCTTTCAAATTTAAAAACAATTATGGAGGTAGAGGGATGTGAGGCTGCGGACCATCGGGGTTGATGGCCCGTGCACGCCCTGTTCCTCCTTCGGGAGGGGCAGTTTCTTTTCTTCAACCCTAACCAGCCAGTGCCTCGCTCCGGTTGGTCTTTGGGTCTCACTCCTAGTTAAAGCTCAATCTAGCATCTATGCCCTACCCCAGTCATTTGCCCTAACCCTAACCAATTTGTTTATCTCAAATTACCCACCCTAAATTTGGATTTTAGCCCTATTGTATATACCCCCTGATCTAATCTGGCCCTAAACAATTTGAAATTTTGATCCTTAACTCTACTTCTTTCCTGGAAATTAAATCTTAAACCTTACCCAAGTACTGATCTGAAGCCCAAGTAATCCTAATCCCAGCTGAAACCTAAAGCCTAACCCAAAGTCACATCTCCTTTCTAAATTTACTCCCCAAGTCGGGTTGAGTCCTCCCCAAGCAGGGTTGAGAGTGTAGTATTAAAGCCAAGTCGGCATTGTAGTAGCCCAAAATTCGGAAGAGAAAGAGGTCAGATGTAGGCCAAAAGGAAGGGTAAAGGGCAGAGGTTAAGAGAAGGGAAGAAAAGGATGATGAAAAAGGAAAAGTTAAAAGGGGAAAGAGGAGAAGACTGGAAAGGAAGAAAGAAAGAAAAAAGGAAAAATGAGAGCCAAAAAGTCTGGCAGAATTGGAAAAAAGCAAACAGCTAAAAAAAAGATATTACAAGAAAGCCAAAGAAAGCCAAGGAGGCGGGATCAGAGGGGAGAGTATATGTAGGGGCCTCAAACCCAGTGCTCTTCAGTATGCCCTCGCCTGAGGAAGAAGAAACAACTTCGAAACGTCGCGACAAGGGCATACTCATTTAATTTTTTCTATTTTACGTTAGTTTGTTGTTTTAGTTTGTTATTTTGGGGGATTTTGTTTCATGTTTTGGTTTGTGTTTTATTGGTTTTCCTTGGGAGCTCAAATCAGAGACACGTTAAAACTAAATTAAAAGACCACACAGAAAACAAATTGGGATTGAAAATTCTTTATTAACACCAAACCAAGTAACGGACACGGTGAATCAGAACCTGCAAAAAAACAAATACTTACCTTGAACCTGTAAAAAAGAAAATACTTACCTTTCAAATTTAAAAACAATTATGGAGGTAGAGGGATGTGAGGCTGCGGACCATCGGGGTTGATGGCCCGTGCACGCCCTGTTCCTCCTTCGGGAGGGGCAGTTTCTTTTCTTCAACCCTAACCAGCCAGTGCCTCGCTCCGGTTGGTCTTTGGGTCTCACTCCTAGTTAAAGCTCAATCTAGCATCTATGCCCTACCCCAGTCATTTGCCCTAACCCTAACCAATTTGTTTATCTCAAATTACCCACCCTAAATTTGGATTTTAGCCCTATTGTATATACCCCCTGATCTAATCTGGCCCTAAACAATTTGAAATTTTGATCCTTAACTCTACTTCTTTCCTGGAAATTAAATCTTAAACCTTACCCAAGTACTGATCTGAAGCCCAAGTAATCCTAATCCCAGCTGAAACCTAAAGCCTAACCCAAAGTCACATCTCCTTTCTAAATTTACTCCCCAAGTCGGGTTGAGTCCTCCCCAAGCAGGGTTGAGAGTGTAGTATTAAAGCCAAGTCGGCATTGTAGTAGCCCAAAATTCGGAAGAGAAAGAGGTCAGATGTAGGCCAAAAGGAAGGGTAAAGGGCAGAGGTTAAGAGAAGGGAAGAAAAGGATGATGAAAAAGGAAAAGTTAAAAGGGGAAAGAGGAGAAGACTGGAAAGGAAGAAAGAAAGAAAAAAGGAAAAATGAGAGCCAAAAAGTCTGGCAGAATTGGAAAAAAGCAAACAGCTAAAAAAAAGATATTACAAGAAAGCCAAAGAAAGCCAAGGAGGCGGGATCAGAGGGGAGAGTATATGTAGGGGCCTCAAACCCAGTGCTCTTCAGTATGCCCTCGCCTGAGGAAGAAGAAACAACTTCGAAACGTCGCGACAAGGGCATACTCATTTAATTTTTTCTATTTTACGTTAGTTTGTTGTTTTAGTTTGTTATTTTGGGGGATTTTGTTTCATGTTTTGGTTTGTGTTTTATTGGTTTTCCTTGGGAGCTCAAATCAGAGACACGTTAAAACTAAATTAAAAGACCACACAGAAAACAAATTGGGATTGAAAATTCTTTATTAACACCAAACCAAGTAACGGACACGGTGAATCAGAACCTGCAAAAAAACAAATACTTACCTTGAACCTGTAAAAAAGAAAATACTTACCTTTCAAATTTAAAAACAATTATGGAGGTAGAGGGATGTGAGGCTGCGGACCATCGGGGTTGATGGCCCGTGCACGCCCTGTTCCTCCTTCGGGAGGGGCAGTTTCTTTTCTTCAACCCTAACCAGCCAGTGCCTCGCTCCGGTTGGTCTTTGGGTCTCACTCCTAGTTAAAGCTCAATCTAGCATCTATGCCCTACCCCAGTCATTTGCCCTAACCCTAACCAATTTGTTTATCTCAAATTACCCACCCTAAATTTGGATTTTAGCCCTATTGTATATACCCCCTGATCTAATCTGGCCCTAAACAATTTGAAATTTTGATCCTTAACTCTACTTCTTTCCTGGAAATTAAATCTTAAACCTTACCCAAGTACTGATCTGAAGCCCAAGTAATCCTAATCCCAGCTGAAACCTAAAGCCTAACCCAAAGTCACATCTCCTTTCTAAATTTACTCCCCAAGTCGGGTTGAGTCCTCCCCAAGCAGGGTTGAGAGTGTAGTATTAAAGCCAAGTCGGCATTGTAGTAGCCCAAAATTCGGAAGAGAAAGAGGTCAGATGTAGGCCAAAAGGAAGGGTAAAGGGCAGAGGTTAAGAGAAGGGAAGAAAAGGATGATGAAAAAGGAAAAGTTAAAAGGGGAAAGAGGAGAAGACTGGAAAGGAAGAAAGAAAGAAAAAAGGAAAAATGAGAGCCAAAAAGTCTGGCAGAATTGGAAAAAAGCAAACAGCTAAAAAAAAGATATTACAAGAAAGCCAAAGAAAGCCAAGGAGGCGGGATCAGAGGGGAGAGTATATGTAGGGGCCTCAAACCCAGTGCTCTTCAGTATGCCCTCGCCTGAGGAAGAAGAAACAACTTCGAAACGTCGCGACAAGGGCATACTCATTTAATTTTTTCTATTTTACGTTAGTTTGTTGTTTTAGTTTGTTATTTTGGGGGATTTTGTTTCATGTTTTGGTTTGTGTTTTATTGGTTTTCCTTGGGAGCTCAAATCAGAGACACGTTAAAACTAAATTAAAAGACCACACAGAAAACAAATTGGGATTGAAAATTCTTTATTAACACCAAACCAAGTAACGGACACGGTGAATCAGAACCTGCAAAAAAACAAATACTTACCTTGAACCTGTAAAAAAGAAAATACTTACCTTTCAAATTTAAAAACAATTATGGAGGTAGAGGGATGTGAGGCTGCGGACCATCGGGGTTGATGGCCCGTGCACGCCCTGTTCCTCCTTCGGGAGGGGCAGTTTCTTTTCTTCAACCCTAACCAGCCAGTGCCTCGCTCCGGTTGGTCTTTGGGTCTCACTCCTAGTTAAAGCTCAATCTAGCATCTATGCCCTACCCCAGTCATTTGCCCTAACCCTAACCAATTTGTTTATCTCAAATTACCCACCCTAAATTTGGATTTTAGCCCTATTGTATATACCCCCTGATCTAATCTGGCCCTAAACAATTTGAAATTTTGATCCTTAACTCTACTTCTTTCCTGGAAATTAAATCTTAAACCTTACCCAAGTACTGATCTGAAGCCCAAGTAATCCTAATCCCAGCTGAAACCTAAAGCCTAACCCAAAGTCACATCTCCTTTCTAAATTTACTCCCCAAGTCGGGTTGAGTCCTCCCCAAGCAGGGTTGAGAGTGTAGTATTAAAGCCAAGTCGGCATTGTAGTAGCCCAAAATTCGGAAGAGAAAGAGGTCAGATGTAGGCCAAAAGGAAGGGTAAAGGGCAGAGGTTAAGAGAAGGGAAGAAAAGGATGATGAAAAAGGAAAAGTTAAAAGGGGAAAGAGGAGAAGACTGGAAAGGAAGAAAGAAAGAAAAAAGGAAAAATGAGAGCCAAAAAGTCTGGCAGAATTGGAAAAAAGCAAACAGCTAAAAAAAAGATATTACAAGAAAGCCAAAGAAAGCCAAGGAGGCGGGATCAGAGGGGAGAGTATATGTAGGGGCCTCAAACCCAGTGCTCTTCAGTATGCCCTCGCCTGAGGAAGAAGAAACAACTTCGAAACGTCGCGACAAGGGCATACTCATTTAATTTTTTCTATTTTACGTTAGTTTGTTGTTTTAGTTTGTTATTTTGGGGGATTTTGTTTCATGTTTTGGTTTGTGTTTTATTGGTTTTCCTTGGGAGCTCAAATCAGAGACACGTTAAAACTAAATTAAAAGACCACACAGAAAACAAATTGGGATTGAAAATTCTTTATTAACACCAAACCAAGTAACGGACACGGTGAATCAGAACCTGCAAAAAAACAAATACTTACCTTGAACCTGTAAAAAAGAAAATACTTACCTTTCAAATTTAAAAACAATTATGGAGGTAGAGGGATGTGAGGCTGCGGACCATCGGGGTTGATGGCCCGTGCACGCCCTGTTCCTCCTTCGGGAGGGGCAGTTTCTTTTCTTCAACCCTAACCAGCCAGTGCCTCGCTCCGGTTGGTCTTTGGGTCTCACTCCTAGTTAAAGCTCAATCTAGCATCTATGCCCTACCCCAGTCATTTGCCCTAACCCTAACCAATTTGTTTATCTCAAATTACCCACCCTAAATTTGGATTTTAGCCCTATTGTATATACCCCCTGATCTAATCTGGCCCTAAACAATTTGAAATTTTGATCCTTAACTCTACTTCTTTCCTGGAAATTAAATCTTAAACCTTACCCAAGTACTGATCTGAAGCCCAAGTAATCCTAATCCCAGCTGAAACCTAAAGCCTAACCCAAAGTCACATCTCCTTTCTAAATTTACTCCCCAAGTCGGGTTGAGTCCTCCCCAAGCAGGGTTGAGAGTGTAGTATTAAAGCCAAGTCGGCATTGTAGTAGCCCAAAATTCGGAAGAGAAAGAGGTCAGATGTAGGCCAAAAGGAAGGGTAAAGGGCAGAGGTTAAGAGAAGGGAAGAAAAGGATGATGAAAAAGGAAAAGTTAAAAGGGGAAAGAGGAGAAGACTGGAAAGGAAGAAAGAAAGAAAAAAGGAAAAATGAGAGCCAAAAAGTCTGGCAGAATTGGAAAAAAGCAAACAGCTAAAAAAAAGATATTACAAGAAAGCCAAAGAAAGCCAAGGAGGCGGGATCAGAGGGGAGAGTATATGTAGGGGCCTCAAACCCAGTGCTCTTCAGTATGCCCTCGCCTGAGGAAGAAGAAACAACTTCGAAACGTCGCGACAAGGGCATACTCATTTAATTTTTTCTATTTTACGTTAGTTTGTTGTTTTAGTTTGTTATTTTGGGGGATTTTGTTTCATGTTTTGGTTTGTGTTTTATTGGTTTTCCTTGGGAGCTCAAATCAGAGACACGTTAAAACTAAATTAAAAGACCACACAGAAAACAAATTGGGATTGAAAATTCTTTATTAACACCAAACCAAGTAACGGACACGGTGAATCAGAACCTGCAAAAAAACAAATACTTACCTTGAACCTGTAAAAAAGAAAATACTTACCTTTCAAATTTAAAAACAATTATGGAGGTAGAGGGATGTGAGGCTGCGGACCATCGGGGTTGATGGCCCGTGCACGCCCTGTTCCTCCTTCGGGAGGGGCAGTTTCTTTTCTTCAACCCTAACCAGCCAGTGCCTCGCTCCGGTTGGTCTTTGGGTCTCACTCCTAGTTAAAGCTCAATCTAGCATCTATGCCCTACCCCAGTCATTTGCCCTAACCCTAACCAATTTGTTTATCTCAAATTACCCACCCTAAATTTGGATTTTAGCCCTATTGTATATACCCCCTGATCTAATCTGGCCCTAAACAATTTGAAATTTTGATCCTTAACTCTACTTCTTTCCTGGAAATTAAATCTTAAACCTTACCCAAGTACTGATCTGAAGCCCAAGTAATCCTAATCCCAGCTGAAACCTAAAGCCTAACCCAAAGTCACATCTCCTTTCTAAATTTACTCCCCAAGTCGGGTTGAGTCCTCCCCAAGCAGGGTTGAGAGTGTAGTATTAAAGCCAAGTCGGCATTGTAGTAGCCCAAAATTCGGAAGAGAAAGAGGTCAGATGTAGGCCAAAAGGAAGGGTAAAGGGCAGAGGTTAAGAGAAGGGAAGAAAAGGATGATGAAAAAGGAAAAGTTAAAAGGGGAAAGAGGAGAAGACTGGAAAGGAAGAAAGAAAGAAAAAAGGAAAAATGAGAGCCAAAAAGTCTGGCAGAATTGGAAAAAAGCAAACAGCTAAAAAAAAGATATTACAAGAAAGCCAAAGAAAGCCAAGGAGGCGGGATCAGAGGGGAGAGTATATGTAGGGGCCTCAAACCCAGTGCTCTTCAGTATGCCCTCGCCTGAGGAAGAAGAAACAACTTCGAAACGTCGCGACAAGGGCATACTCATTTAATTTTTTCTATTTTACGTTAGTTTGTTGTTTTAGTTTGTTATTTTGGGGGATTTTGTTTCATGTTTTGGTTTGTGTTTTATTGGTTTTCCTTGGGAGCTCAAATCAGAGACACGTTAAAACTAAATTAAAAGACCACACAGAAAACAAATTGGGATTGAAAATTCTTTATTAACACCAAACCAAGTAACGGACACGGTGAATCAGAACCTGCAAAAAAACAAATACTTACCTTGAACCTGTAAAAAAGAAAATACTTACCTTTCAAATTTAAAAACAATTATGGAGGTAGAGGGATGTGAGGCTGCGGACCATCGGGGTTGATGGCCCGTGCACGCCCTGTTCCTCCTTCGGGAGGGGCAGTTTCTTTTCTTCAACCCTAACCAGCCAGTGCCTCGCTCCGGTTGGTCTTTGGGTCTCACTCCTAGTTAAAGCTCAATCTAGCATCTATGCCCTACCCCAGTCATTTGCCCTAACCCTAACCAATTTGTTTATCTCAAATTACCCACCCTAAATTTGGATTTTAGCCCTATTGTATATACCCCCTGATCTAATCTGGCCCTAAACAATTTGAAATTTTGATCCTTAACTCTACTTCTTTCCTGGAAATTAAATCTTAACCTTACCCAAGTACTGATCTGAAGCCCAAGTAATCCTAATCCCAGCTGAAACCTAAAGCCTAACCCAAAGTCACATCTCCTTTCTAAATTTACTCCCCAAGTCGGGTTGAGTCCTCCCCAAGCAGGGTTGAGAGTGTAGTATTAAAGCCAAGTCGGCATTGTAGTAGCCCAAAATTCGGAAGAGAAAGAGGTCAGATGTAGGCCAAAAGGAAGGGTAAAGGGCAGAGGTTAAGAGAAGGGAAGAAAAGGATGATGAAAAAGGAAAAGTTAAAAGGGGAAAGAGGAGAAGACTGGAAAGGAAGAAAGAAAGAAAAAAGGAAAAATGAGAGCCAAAAAGTCTGGCAGAATTGGAAAAAAGCAAACAGCTAAAAAAAAGATATTACAAGAAAGCCAAAGAAAGCCAAGGAGGCGGGATCAGAGGGGAGAG
The DNA here is from genome assembly GCF_057381845.1 of Rhamphochromis longiceps. Lineage (NCBI taxonomy): Eukaryota > Metazoa > Chordata > Actinopteri > Cichliformes > Cichlidae > Rhamphochromis > Rhamphochromis longiceps. The sequence goes on from NC_140566.1 coordinate 37,427,106, forward strand.
TATATGTAGGGGCCTCAAACCCAGTGCTCTTCAGTATGCCCTCGCCTGAGGAAGAAGAAACAACTTCGAAACGTCGCGACAAGGGCATACTCATTTAATTTTTTCTATTTTACGTTAGTTTGTTGTTTTAGTTTGTTATTTTGGGGGATTTTGTTTCATGTTTTGGTTTGTGTTTTATTGGTTTTCCTTGGGAGCTCAAATCAGAGACACGTTAAAACTAAATTAAAAGACCACACAGAAAACAAATTGGGATTGAAAATTCTTTATTAACACCAAACCAAGTAACGGACACGGTGAATCAGAACCTGCAAAAAAACAAATACTTACCTTGAACCTGTAAAAAAGAAAATACTTACCTTTCAAATTTAAAAACAATTATGGAGGTAT